>NW_027422731.1:0-265235 GCF_048934315.1 Petromyzon marinus
GGACGGCCCGGGGGACGGCCCGGGGGACGGCCCGGGGGACGGCCCGGGGGACGGCCCGGGGGACGGCCCGGGGGACGGCCCGGGGGACGGCCCGGGGGACGGCCCGGGGGACGGCCCGGGGGACGGCCCGGGGACCGCCCGGGACCGCCCGGGACCGCCCTGGAACGCCCCGGACCGCCCGGGACTGCCCGGGACCGTCCGGGACCGCCCGGGACGACACGGGACCGCCCGGGACCGCCCAGGACCGCCCGGGTGCGCTAACCACTGCACCACCACTCCCCACTCACACACAGAGGGAGTGGGTGGCCACCACCACCACGCCCGACCGCCGTTGTCTCTCTCCCAGTTCTAGCGATGTTTACAACACCACCACCATCACTCCCCACACACACACACACAGTGCGCTAACCACTGCACCATCATTCCCCACTCACACACACAGTGCGCTAACCACTGCACCACCACTCCCCACTCAGACACACAATGCCCTAACCACTGCTCCACCACTCCCCACTCACATACAGTGCGCTAACCACTGCACCACCACTCCCCCCACACAAATTATTTCGCGACTCAATGCTGCCCTCTTGTGGTAAAAACTAGAATCTCACTCACCAACTCACCCCCTCACTCAACCACCCACCCACTCATCCAGACAAAGCTACCCCAGGTAGCCTCTAGCTGGCTGTGGGGGCAAGTGCTGTTCCACAGACACTGACAAAGCTACCCCAGGTAGCCTTTGGCAGGGCTGTAGGGGCAAGTGCTTTTACATAGACACAGACAAAGCTACCCCAGGTAGCCTCTAGCGCGGCTGTAGAGGCTAGTGCTGTTACACTCAGAGAAAGCTACCCCAGGTAGCCTCTAGCAGGGCTGTAGGGGCAAGTGCTGTTACACAAACACAAAGCTACCCCAGGTAGCCTCTAGCAGGGCTGTAGGGGCAAGTGCTGTTACACAAACACAGACAAAGCTACCTTACGTAGCCTCTCGCAGGGCTGTAGGGGCAAGTGCTCTCACACAGATACAAACAAAGCTAACCCAGATAAATTCTAGCAGGGCTGTCGGGGCAAGTGCTGTCAAAACATACATAGACAAAGCTACCCCAGGTAGCCTCTAGCGGGGCTGTAGGGGCAAGTGCTCTCATACACAGACACAGACAAAGCTACCCCAGGTACCCTCTAGCAATGCAGTAGGGGCAAGTGCTGTTACACAAACAGACAAAGCTACCCCAGGTAGCCTCTAGCTGGTTGTCGGGGCAAATGTTGTCACAGAGACACAGACAAAGCTACCCCAGGTAGACTCTTTCTGGTTGTAGGGGCAAGTGCTGTCACACAGACAAAGTTACGCCCAGGTAGCCTATAGCAGGACTGTAGGGGCAAGTGCTGTGAGCAATAGCGACTATGAAGGCAACCGGCACTGTGGCTACACACACAGAGGGAGTGGGTGGCCAGCACCACCACGCCCGACCGCCTTTGTCTCTCTCCCAGTTCTAGCGATGTTTACAACACCACCACCACCATCACTCCCCACACACACACACAGTGCGCTAACCACTGCACCATCACTCCCCACTCACACACACAGTGCGCTAACCACTGGGCCACCACTCCCCACTCAGACACACAATGCCCTAACCACTGCTCCACCACTCCCCACTCACACAGAGTGCGCTAACCACTGCACCACCACTCCCCACTCACACACAGTGCGCTAACCACTGCACCACCACTCCCCACTCAAACACAGTGCGCTAACCGCTGCACCACCACTCCCCACACGCACACTCAACGTGCGCTAACCACTGCACCAACACTCCCCCCACACAACTTATTTCGCGACTCAATGCTGCCCTCTTGTGGTAAAAAAGTAGAATCTCACTCACCAACTCATCCACTCACCCACCCACCCATTCATCCAGACAAAGATACCCCACGTAGCCTCTAGCTGGTTGGAGGGGCAAGTGCTGTTCCACAGACACTGACAAAGCTACCCCAGGTAGCCTTTGGCAGGGCTGTAGGGACAAGTGCTGTTACATAGACACAGACAAAGGTACCCCAGATAGCCTCTAGCGGGGCTGTAGGGGCAAGTGCTCTCACACAGATACAAACAAAGCTAACGCAGATAAATTCTAGCAGGGCTGTCGGGGCAAGTGCTGTCAAAACATACATAGACAAAGCTACCCCAGGTAGCCTCTAGCGGGGCTGTAGGGGAAAGTGCTCTCATACACAGACACAGCCAAAGCTACCCCAGGTACCCTCTAGCAATGCTGTAGGGGCAAGTGCAGTTACACAAACACAGACAAAGCTACCCCAGGTAGCCTCTAGGAGGGCTGTAGGGGCAAGTGCTGCCACACAGATACAAAAAAGCTAACCCAGATAAATTCTAGCAGGGCTGTAGGGGCAAGTGCTGTCAAAACATACATAGACAAAGCTACCCCAGGTAGCCTCTAGCTGGTTGTCGGGGCAAATGTTGTCGCAGAGACACAGACAAAGCTACCCCAGGTAGACTCTTTCTGGTTGTAGGGGCAAGTTCTGTCACACAGACAAAGTTACGCCCAGGTAGCCTTTAGCAGGACTGTAGGGGCAAGTGCTGTGAACAATAGCGCCTATGAAGGCTACCGGCAATGTGGCTACACACACAGAGGGAGTTGGTGGCAAGGACCACCACGCCCGACCGCCTTTGTCTCTCTCCCAGTTCTAGCGATGTTTATAACACCACCACCACCATCACTCCCCACACACACACAGTGCGCTAACCACTGCACCATCACTCCCCACTCACACACACAGTGCGCTAACCACTGCACCACCACTCCCCACTCAGACACACAATGCCCTAACCACTGCTCCACCACTCCCCACTCACACACAGTGCGCTAACCACTGCACCACCACTCCCCACTCACACACAGTGCGCTAACCACTGCACCACCACTCCCCACTCACACACAGTGCGCTAACCACTGCACCACCACTCCCCACACACACTCAACGTGCGCTAACCACTGCACCACCACTCCCCACAAACAAATTATTTCGCGACTCAATGCTGCCCTCTTGTGGTACAAAATTAGAATCTCACTCACCAACTCACCCCCTCACTCAACCACCCACCCACTCATCCAGACAAAGCTACCCCAGGTAGCCGCTAGTTGGCTGTGGGGGCAAGTGCTGTTCCACAAACACTGACAAAGCTACCCCAGGTAGCCTTTGCCAGGGCTGTAGGCGCAAGTGCTGTTACATAGACACAGACAAAGCTACCCCAGGTAGCCTTTAGCGTGGCTGTAGAGGCTAGTGCTTTTGCACACAGAGAAAGCTACCCCAGGTAGCCTCTAGCAGGGCTGTAGGGGCAAGTGCTGTTACACAAACACATACAAAGCTACCCCAGGTAGCCTCTAGCAGGGCTGTAGGGGCAAGTGCTGTTACACAAACACATACAAAGCTACCTTAGGTAGCCTCTCGCAGTGCTGTGGGGCAAGTGCTCTCACACAGTTACAAACAAAGCTAACCCAGATAAATTCTAGCAGGGCTGTCGGGGCAAGTGCTGTCAAAACATACATAGACAAAGCTACCCCAGGTAGCCTCTAGCGGGGCTGTAGGGGCAAGTGCTCTCATACACAGACACAGACAAAGCTACCCCAGGCACCCTCTAGCAATGCTGTAGGGGCAAGTGCTGTTACACAAACACAGAAAAAGCTACCCCATGTAGCCTCTAGCAATGCTGTAGGGGCAAGTGCTGTTACACAAACACAGACAAAGCTACCTTAGATAGCCTCTCGCAGGGCTGTAGGGGCAAGTGCTGCCACACAGATACAAAAAAGCTAACCCAGATAAATTCTAGCAGGGCTGTAGGGGCAAGTGCTGTCAAAACATACATAGACAAAGCTACCCCAGGTAGCCTCTAGCTGGTTGTCGGGGCAAATGTTGTCACAGCGACACAGACAAAGCTACCCCAGGTAGAATCTTTCTGGTTGTAGGGGCAAGTGCTTTGAGCAATAGCACCTATGAAGGCTACCGTCACTGTGGCTACACACACAGAGGGAGTGGGTGGCCAGCACCACCACGCCCGACCGCCTTTGTCTCTCTCCCAGTTCTAGTGATGTTTACAACACCACCACCACCATCACTCCCCACACACACACACAGTGCGCTAACCACTGCACCATCACTCCCCACTCACACACACAGTGCGCTAACCACTGCACCACCACTCCCCACTCAGACACACAATGCCCTAACCACTGCTCCACCACTCCCCACTCACACAGAGTGCGCTAACCACTGCACCACCACTCCCCACTCACACACAGTGCGCTAACCACTGCATGAACCACTTCCCACTCACACACAGTGCGCTAACCACTGCACCACCACTCCCCACACACACTCAACGTGCGCTAACCACTGCACCACCACTCCCCCCACACAAATTATTTCGCGACTCAATGCTGCCCTCTTGTGGTAAAAAACTAGAATCTCACTAGCTTTGTCAGTGTCTGTGGAACAGCACTTGCCCCTACAACCAGCTAGAGGCTACGTGGGGTAGCTTTGTCTGGATGAATGGGTGGGTGAGTGGGTGAGTTTGTGAGTGAAATTCTAGTTTTTTACCACAAGAGGGCAGCATGGAGTCACGAAAAAATTTGTGTGGGGGGAGTGGTGGTGCAGTGGTTAGCGCACGTTAAGTGTGTGGGGAGTGGTGGTGCAGTGGTTAGCGCACTGTGTGTGAGTGGGGAGTGGTGGTGCAGTGGTTAGCGCACTGTGTGTGAGTGGGGAGTGGTGGTGCAGTGGTTAGCGCACTCTGTGTGAGTGGGGAGTGGTGGAGCAGTGGTTAGGGCATTGTGTGTCTGAGTGGGGAGTGGTGGTGCAGTGGTTAGCGCACTGTGTGTGTGAGTGGGGAGTGATGGTGCAGTGGTTAGCGCACTGTGTGTGTGTGTGGGGAGTGATGGTGGTGGTGGTGTTGTAAACATCGCTAGAACTGGGAGAGAGACAAAGGCGGTCGGGCGTGGTGGTGCTGGCCACCCACTCCCTCTGTGTGTGTAGCCACAGTGCCGGTAGCCTTCATAGGCGCTATTGCTCACAGCACTTGCCCCTACAACCAGAAAGAGTCTACCTGGGGTAGCTTTGTCTGTGTCTCTGTGACAACATTTGCCCCGACAACCAGCTAGAGGCTACCTGGGGTAGGTTTGTCTATGTATGTTTTGACAGCACTTGCCCCTACAGCCCTGCTAGAATTTATCTGGGTTAGCTTTTTTGTATGTGTGTGGCAGCACTTGCCCCTACAGCCCTGCGAGGTACCGGTATCCACTCACCTCTTCTTTACGCTGCCCGATGGGGCTTGGGGGGGGGGGAAAGGCTCGCCCTGAACTCCACCCTGCGAACCTCACGCGGAATGTTGAGGACGGCTGAGGCCGCCTGAACTTCGTGCCGACGTTCCTGAATGACGACTCCGCAGAATTTTTTTTTGCTCCGCCCCCACTCCCTTATATGGCAACAAAAACCCGTTAGTACCCGGATCATCTGACGTCATCCTGCGCATCCAATCGAACGCCCCCGGCCGTTGGGGGGTGGTGGGGGGGGAGGCTCGTCATCCCCCCCACCCGCGCCGCCGCCCCCGCCCCCCTCCCGCTGTTTACCCAGTGACAAATCGCTGCCCGTGGCGCTAACGGTGATTGGCTGGGACTGTTGCCGGGGGCTGCAGAGGCGCCGGGGGGTGTCTGAGAGGAGGCAGAAGCTGTGAGGTGACGTCATCGGTTGGGCCCAATCAAAGGTAGACGAGAAGCGACGGCGGTGATTGGCTGGGACTGTTGCCGGGGGCTGCAGAGGCGCCGGGGGGTGTCTGAGAGGAGGCAGAAGCTGTGAGGTGACGTCATCGGTTGGGCCCAATCAGGTAGCCTTTGGCAGGGGTGTAGGGGCAAGTGCTTTTACATAGACACAGACAAGGTAGCCCAGGTAGCCTCTAGCGCGGCTGTAGAGGCTAGTGCTGTTACTCTCAGAGAAAGCTACCCCAGGTAGCCTCTAGCAGGGCTGTAGGGGCAAGTGCTGTTACACAAACACATACAAAGCTACCCCAGGTAGCCTCTAGCAGGGCTGTAGGGGCAAGTGCTGTTACACAAACACATACAAAGCTACCTTACGTAGCCTCTCGCAGGGCTGTGGGGTAAGTGCTCTCACACAGATACAAACAAAGCTAACCCAGATAAATTCTAGCAGGGCTGTCGGGGCAGGTGCTGTCAAAACATACATAGACAAAGCTACCCCAGGTAGCCTCTAGCGGGGCTGTAGAGGCAAGTGCTCTCATACACAGACACAGACAAAGCTACCCCAGGTACCCTCTAGCAATGCTGTAGGGGCAAGTGCTGTTACACAAACACAGACAAAGCTACCCCATGTAGCCTCTAGCAATGCTGTAGGGGCAAGTGCTGTTACACAAACACAGACAAAGCTACCTTAGATAGCCTCTCGCAGGGCTGTAGGGGCAAGTGCTGCCACACAGATACAAAAAAGCTAACCCAGATAAATTCTAGCAGGGCTGTAGGGGCAAGTGCTGTCAAAACATACATAGACAAAGCTACCCCAGGTAGCCTCTAGCTGGTTGTCGGGGCAAATGTTGTCACAGCGACACAGACAAAGCTACCCCAGGTAGAATCTTTCTGGTTGTAGGGGCAAGTGCTTTGAGCAATAGCACCTATGAAGGCTACCGTCACTGTGGCTACACACACAGAGGGAGTGGGTGGCCAGCACCACCACGCCCGACCGCCTTTGTCTCTCTCCCAGTTCTAGTGATGTTTACAACACCACCACCACCATCACTCCCCACACACACACACAGTGCGCTAACCACTGCACCATCACTCCCCACTCACACACACAGTGCGCTAACCACTGCACCACCACTCCCCACTCAGACACACAATGCCCTAACCACTGCTCCACCACTCCCCACTCACACAGAGTGCGCTAACCACTGCACCACCACTCCCCACTCACACACAGTGCGCTAACCACTGCACCACCACTCCCCACTCACACACAGTGCGCTAACCACTGCACCACCACTCCCCACACACACTCAACGTGTGCTAACCACTGCACCACCACTCCCTCCACACAAATTATTTCGCGACTCAATGCTGCCCTCTTCTGGTAAAAAACTAGAATCTCACCCACCAACTCACCCACTCACCCACCCACCCATTCATCCAGACAAAGCTACCCCACGTAGCCTCTAGCTGGTTGTAGGGGCAAGTGCTGTTCCACAGACACTGTGTTTGTGTAACAGCACTTGCCCCTACAGCATTGCTAAAGGGTACCTGGGGTAGCTTTCTCTGTGTCTGTGTATGAGAGCACTTGCCCCTACAGCCCCGCTAGAGGCTACCTGGGGTAACTTTGTCTATGTATGTTTTGACAGCATTTGCCCCGTCAGCCCTGCTAGAATTTATCTGGGTTAGCTTTGTATGTATCTGTGTGAGAGCACTTGCCCCTACAGCCCTGCGAGAGGCTACCTAAGGTAGCTTTTTCTGTGTTTGTGTAACAGCACTTGCCCCTACAGCCCTGCTAGAGGCTACCCGGGGTAGCTTTCTCTGTGTGTAACAGCACTAGCCTCTACTGCCGCGCTAGAGGCTACCTGGGGTAGCTTTGTCTGTGTCTATGTAAAAGCACTTGCCCCTACAGCCCTGCCAAAGGCTACCTGGGGTAGCTTTGTCAGTGTCTGTGGAACAGCACTTGCCCCCACAGCCAGCTAGAGGCTACCTGGGGTAGCTTTGTCTGGATGAGTGGGTGGGTGGTTGAGTGAGGGGGTGAGTTGGTGAGTGAGATTCTAGTTTTTACCACAAGAGGGCAGCATTGAGTTGCGACATAATTTGTGTGGGGGGAGTGGTGGTGCAGTGGTTAGCGCACGTTGAGTGTGTGTGGGGAGTGGTGGTGCAGTGGTTAGCGCACTGTGTGTGAGTGGGGAGTGGTGGTGCAGTGGTTAGCGCACTGTGTGTGAGTGGGGAGTGGTGGTGCAGTGGTTAGCGCACTGTGTGTGAGTGGGGAGTGGTGGAGCAGTGGTTAGGGCAATGTGTGTGTGAGTGGGGAGTGATGGTGCAGTGGTTAGTGCACTGTGTGTGTGTGTGGGGAGTGATGGTGGTGGTGGTGTTGTAAACATCGCTAGAACTGGGAGAGAGACAAAGTCGGTCGGGCGTTGTGGTGCTGGCCACCCACTCCCTTTGTGTGTAGCCACAGTGCCGGTAGCCTTCATAGGTGCTATTGCTCAAAGCACTTGCCCCTACAACCAGAAAGAGTCTACCTGGTGTAGCTTTGTCTGTGTCTCTGTGACAACATTTGCCCCGACAACCAGCTAGAGGCTACCTGGTGTAGCTTTGTCTATGTATGTTTTGACAGCACTTGCCCCTACAGCCCTGCTAGAATTTATCTGGGTTAGCTTTTTTTATCTGTGTGGCAGCAATTGCCCCTACAGCCCTGCGAGAGGCTACCTAAGGTACCGGTATCCACTCACCTCTTCTTTACGCTGCCCGATGGGGCTTGGGGGGGGGGGAAAGGCTCGCCCTGAACTCCACCCTGCGAACCTCACGCGGAATGTTGAGGACGGCTGAGGCCGCTGAACTTCGTGCCGACGTTCCTGAATGACGACTCCGCAGAATTTTTTTTTGCTCCGCCCCCACTCCCTTATATGGCAACAAAAACCCGTTAGTACCCGGATCATCTGACGTCATCCTGCGCATCCAATCGAACGCCCCCGGCCGTTGGGGGGTGGTGGGGGGGGAGGCTCGTCATCCCCCCCACCCGCGCCGCCGCCCCCGCCCCCCTCCCGCTGTTTACCCAGTGACAAATCGCTGCCCGTGGCGCTAACGGTGATTGGCTGGGACTGTTGCCGGGGGCTGCAGAGGCGCCGGGGGGTGTCTGAGAGGAGGCAGAAGCTGTGAGGTGACGTCATCGGTTGGGCCCAATCAAAGGTAGACGAGAAGCGACGCCGGTGATTGGCTGGGACTGTTGCCGGGGGCTGCAGAGGCGCCGGGGGGTGTCTGAGAGGAGGCAGAAGCTGTGAGGTGACGTCATCGGTTGGGCCCAATCAGGTAGCCTTTGGCAGGGGTGTAGGGGCAAGTGCTTTTACATAGACACAGACAAGGTAGCCCAGGTAGCCTCTAGCGCGGCTGTAGAGGCTAGTGCTGTTACTCTCAGAGAAAGCTACCCCAGGTAGCCTCTAGCAGGGCTGTAGGGGCAAGTGCTGTTACACAAACACATACAAAGCTACCCCAGGTAGCCTCTAGCAGGGCTGTAGGGGCAAGTGCTGTTACACAAACACATACAAAGCTACCTTACGTAGCCTCTCGCAGGGCTGTGGGGTAAGTGCTCTCACACAGATACAAACAAAGCTAACCCAGATAAATTCTAGCAGGGCTGTCGGGGCAGGTGCTGTCAAAACATACATAGACAAAGCTACCCCAGGTAGCCTCTAGCGGGGCTGTAGAGGCAAGTGCTCTCATACACAGACACAGACAAAGCTACCCCAGGTACCCTCTAGCAATGCTGTAGGGGCAAGTGCTGTTACACAAACACAGACAAAGCTACCCCATGTAGCCTCTAGCAATGCTGTAGGGGCAAGTGCTGTTACACAAACACAGACAAAGCTACCTTAGATAGCCTCTCGCAGGGCTGTAGGGGCAAGTGCTGCCACACAGATACAAAAAAGCTAACCCAGATAAATTCTAGCAGGGCTGTAGGGGCAAGTGCTGTCAAAACATACATAGACAAAGCTACCCCAGGTAGCCTCTAGCTGGTTGTCGGGGCAAATGTTGTCACAGCGACACAGACAAAGCTACCCCAGGTAGAATCTTTCTGGTTGTAGGGGCAAGTGCTTTGAGCAATAGCACCTATGAAGGCTACCGTCACTGTGGCTACACACACAGAGGGAGTGGGTGGCCAGCACCACCACGCCCGACCGCCTTTGTCTCTCTCCCAGTTCTAGTGATGTTTACAACACCACCACCACCATCACTCCCCACACACACACACAGTGCGCTAACCACTGCACCATCACTCCCCACTCACACACACAGTACGCTAACCACTGCACCACCACTCCCCACTCAGACACACAATGCCCTAACCACTGCTCCACCACTCCCCACTCACACAGAGTGCGCTAACCACTGCACCACCACTCCCCACTCACACACAGTGCGCTAACCACTGCACCACCACTCCCCACTCACACACAGTGCGCTAACCACTGCACCACCACTCCCCACACACACTCAACGTGTGCTAACCACTGCACCACCACTCCCTCCACACAAATTATTTCGCGACTCAATGCTGCCCTCTTCTGGTAAAAAACTAGAATCTCACCCACCAACTCACCCACTCACCCACCCACCCATTCATCCAGACAAAGCTGCCCCACGTAGCCTCTAGCTGGTTGTAGGGGCAAGTGCTGTTCCACAGACACTGTGTTTGTGTAACAGCACTTGCCCCTACAGCATTGCTAAAGGGTACCTGGGGTAGCTTTCTCTGTGTCTGTGTATGAGAGCACTTGCCCCTACAGCCCCGCTAGAGGCTACCTGGGGTAACTTTGTCTATGTATGTTTTGACAGCATTTGCCCCGTCAGCCCTGCTAGAATTTATCTGGGTTAGCTTTGTATGTATCTGTGTGAGAGCACTTGCCCCTACAGCCCTGCGAGAGGCTACCTAAGGTAGCTTTTTCTGTGTTTGTGTAACAGCACTTGCCCCTACAGCCCTGCTAGAGGCTACCCGGGGTAGCTTTCTCTGTGTGTAACAGCACTAGCCTCTACTGCCGCGCTAGAGGCTACCTGGGGTAGCTTTGTCTGTGTCTATGTAAAAGCACTTGCCCCTACAGCCCTGCCAAAGGCTACCTGGGGTAGCTTTGTCAGTGTCTGTGGAACAGCACTTGCCCCCACAGCCAGCTAGAGGCTACCTGGGGTAGCTTTGTCTGGATGAGTGGGTGGGTGGTTGAGTGAGGGGGTGAGTTGGTGAGTGAGATTCTAGTTTTTACCACAAGAGGGCAGCATTGAGTTGCGACATAATTTGTGTGGGGGGAGTGGTGGTGCAGTGGTTAGCGCACGTTGAGTGTGTGTGGGGAGTGGTGGTGCAGTGGTTAGCGCACTGTGTGTGAGTGGGGAGTGGTGGTGCAGTGGTTAGCGCACTGTGTGTGAGTGGGGAGTGGTGGAGCAGTGGTTAGGGCAATGTGTGTGTGAGTGGGGAGTGATGGTGCAGTGGTTAGTGCACTGTGTGTGTGTGTGGGGAGTGATGGTGGTGGTGGTGTTGTAAACATCGCTAGAACTGGGAGAGAGACAAAGTCGGTCGGGCGTTGTGGTGCTGGCCACCCACTCCCTTTGTGTGTAGCCACAGTGCCGGTAGCCTTCATAGGTGCTATTGCTCAAAGCACTTGCCCCTACAACCAGAAAGAGTCTACCTGGGGTAGCTTTGTCTGTGTCTCTGTGACAACATTTGCCCCGACAACCAGCTAGAGGCTACCTGGTGTAGCTTTGTCTATGTATGTTTTGACAGCACTTGCCCCTACAGCCCTGCTAGAATTTATCTGGGTTAGCTTTTTTTATCTGTGTGGCAGCAATTGCCCCTACAGCCCTGCGAGAGGCTACCTAAGGTACCGGTATCCACTCACCTCTTCTTTACGCTGCCCGATGGGGCTTGGGGGGGGGGGGAAAGGCTCGCCCTGAACTCCACCCTGCGAACCTCACGCGGAATGTTGAGGACGGCTGAGGCCGCCTGAACTTCGTGCCGACGTTCCTGAATGACGACTCCGCAGAATTTTTTTTTGCTCCGCCCCCACTCCCTTATATGGCAACAAAAACCCGTTAGTACCCGGATCATCTGACGTCATCCTGCGCATCCAATCGAACGCCCCCGGCCGTTGGGGGGTGGTGGGGGGGGAGGCTCGTCATCCCCCCCACCCGCGCCGCCGCCCCCGCCCCCCTCCCGCTGTTTACCAAGTGACAAATCGCTGCCCGTGGCGCTAACGGTGATTGGCTGGGACTGTTGCCGGGGGCTGCAGAGGCGCCGGGGGGTGTCTGAGAGGAGGCAGAAGCTGTGAGGTGACGTCATCGGTTGGGCCCAATCAAAGGTAGACGAGAAGCGACGGCGGTGATTGGCTGGGACTGTTGCCGGGGGCTGCAGAGGCGCCGGGGGGTGTCTGAGAGGAGGCAGAAGCTGTGAGGTGACGTCATCGGTTGGGCCCAATCAGGTAGCCTTTGGCAGGGGTGTAGGGGCAAGTGCTTTTACATAGACACAGACAAGGTAGCCCAGGTAGCCTCTAGCGCGGCTGTAGAGGCTAGTGCTGTTACTCTCAGAGAAAGCTACCCCAGGTAGCCTCTAGCAGGGCTGTAGGGGCAAGTGCTGTTACACAAACACATACAAAGCTACCCCAGGTAGCCTCTAGCAGGGCTGTAGGGGCAAGTGCTGTTACACAAACACATACAAAGCTACCTTACGTAGCCTCTCGCAGGGCTGTGGGGTAAGTGCTCTCACACAGATACAAACAAAGCTAACCCAGATAAATTCTAGCAGGGCTGTCGGGGCAGGTGCTGTCAAAACATACATAGACAAAGCTACCCCAGGTAGCCTCTAGCGGGGCTGTAGAGGCAAGTGCTCTCATACACAGACACAGACAAAGCTACCCCAGGTACCCTCTAGCAATGCTGTAGGGGCAAGTGCTGTTACACAAACACAGACAAAGCTACCCCATGTAGCCTCTAGCAATGCTGTAGGGGCAAGTGCTGTTACACAAACACAGACAAAGCTACCTTAGATAGCCTCTCGCAGGGCTGTAGGGGCAAGTGCTGCCACACAGATACAAAAAAGCTAACCCAGATAAATTCTAGCAGGGCTGTAGGGGCAAGTGCTGTCAAAACATACATAGACAAAGCTACCCCAGGTAGCCTCTAGCTGGTTGTCGGGGCAAATGTTGTCACAGCGACACAGACAAAGCTACCCCAGGTAGAATCTTTCTGGTTGTAGGGGCAAGTGCTTTGAGCAATAGCACCTATGAAGGCTACCGTCACTGTGGCTACACACACAGAGGGAGTGGGTGGCCAGCACCACCACGCCCGACCGCCTTTGTCTCTCTCCCAGTTCTAGTGATGTTTACAACACCACCACCACCATCACTCCCCACACACACACACAGTGCGCTAACCACTGCACCATCACTCCCCACTCACACACACAGTGCGCTAACCACTGCACCACCACTCCCCACTCAGACACACAATGCCCTAACCACTGCTCCACCACTCCCCACTCACACAGAGTGCGCTAACCACTGCACCACCACTCCCCACTCACACACAGTGCGCTAACCACTGCATGAACCACTTCCCACTCACACACAGTGCGCTAACCACTGCACCACCACTCCCCACACACACTCAACGTGCGCTAACCACTGCACCACCACTCCCCCCACACAAATTATTTCGCGACTCAATGCTGCCCTCTTGTGGTAAAAAACTAGAATCTCACTAGCTTTGTCAGTGTCTGTGGAACAGCACTTGCCCCTACAACCAGCTAGAGGCTACGTGGGGTAGCTTTGTCTGGATGAATGGGTGGGTGAGTGGGTGAGTTTGTGAGTGAAATTCTAGTTTTTTACCACAAGAGGGCAGCATGGAGTCACGAAAAAATTTGTGTGGGGGGAGTGGTGGTGCAGTGGTTAGCGCACGTTGAGTGTGTGGGGAGTGGTGGTGCAGTGGTTAGCGCACTGTGTGTGAGTGGGGAGTGGTGGTGCAGTGGTTAGCGCACTGTGTGTGAGTGGGGAGTGGTGGTGCAGTGGTTAGCGCACTCTGTGTGAGTGGGGAGTGGTGGAGCAGTGGTTAGGGCATTGTGTGTCTGAGTGGGGAGTGGTGGTGCAGTGGTTAGCGCACTGTGTGTGTGAGTGGGGAGTGATGGTGCAGTGGTTAGCGCACTGTGTGTGTGTGTGGGGAGTGATGGTGGTGGTGGTGTTGTAAACATCGCTAGAACTGGGAGAGAGACAAAGGCGGTCGTGCGTGGTGGTGCTGGCCACCCACTCCCTCTGTGTGTGTAGCCACAGTGCCGGTAGCCTTCATAGGCGCTATTGCTCACAGCACTTGCCCCTACAACCAGAAAGAGTCTACCTGGGGTAGCTTTGTCTGTGTCTCTGTGACAACATTTGCCCCGACAACCAGCTAGAGGCTACCTGGGGTAGGTTTGTCTATGTATGTTTTGACAGCACTTGCCCCTACAGCCCTGCTAGAATTTATCTGGGTTAGCTTTTTTGTATCTGTGTGGCAGCAATTGCCCCTACAGCCCTGCGAGAGGCTACCTAAGGTACCGGTATCCACTCACCTCTTCTTTACGCTGCCCGATGGGGCTTGGGGGGGGGGGAAAGGCTCGCCCTGAACTCCACCCTGCGAACCTCACGCGGAATGTTGAGGACGGCTGAGGCCGCCTGAACTTCGTGCCGACGTTCCTGAATGACGACTCCGCAGAATTTTTTTTTGCTCCGCCCCCACTCCCTTATATGGCAACAAAAACCCGTTAGTACCCGGATCATCTGACGTCATCCTGCGCATCCAATCGAACGCCCCCGGCCGTTGGGGGGTGGTGGGGGGGGAGGCTCGTCATCCCCCCCACCCGCGCCGCCGCCCCCGCCCCCCTCCCGCTGTTTACCCAGTGACAAATCGCTGCCCGTGGCGCTAACGGTGATTGGCTGGGACTGTTGCCGGGGGCTGCAGAGGCGCCGGGGGGTGTCTGAGAGGAGGCAGAAGCTGTGAGGTGACGTCATCGGTTGGGCCCAATCAAAGGTAGACGAGAAGCGACGGCGGTGATTGGCTGGGACTGTTGCCGGGGGCTGCAGAGGCGCCGGGGGGTGTCTGAGAGGAGGCAGAAGCTGTGAGGTGACGTCATCGGTTGGGCCCAATCAGGTAGCCTTTGGCAGGGGTGTAGGGGCAAGTGCTTTTACATAGACACAGACAAGGTAGCCCAGGTAGCCTCTAGCGCGGCTGTAGAGGCTAGTGCTGTTACTCTCAGAGAAAGCTACCCCAGGTAGCCTCTAGCAGGGCTGTAGGGGCAAGTGCTGTTACACAAACACATACAAAGCTATCCCAGGTAGCCTCTAGCAGGGCTGTAGGGGCAAGTGCTGTTACACAAACACATACAAAGCTACCTTACGTAGCCTCTCGCAGGGCTGTGGGGTAAGTGCTCTCACACAGATACAAACAAAGCTAACCCAGATAAATTCTAGCAGGGCTGTCGGGGCAGGTGCTGTCAAAACATACATAGACAAAGCTACCCCAGGTAGCCTCTAGCGGGGCTGTAGAGGCAAGTGCTCTCATACACAGACACAGACAAAGCTACCCCAGGTACCCTCTAGCAATGCTGTAGGGGCAAGTGCTGTTACACAAACACAGACAAAGCTACCCCATGTAGCCTCTAGCAATGCTGTAGGGGCAAGTGCTGTTACACAAACACAGACAAAGCTACCTTAGATAGCCTCTCGCAGGGCTGTAGGGGCAAGTGCTGCCACACAGATACAAAAAAGCTAACCCAGATAAATTCTAGCAGGGCTGTAGGGGCAAGTGCTGTCAAAACATACATAGACAAAGCTACCCCAGGTAGCCTCTAGCTGGTTGTCGGGGCAAATGTTGTCACAGCGACACAGACAAAGCTACCCCAGGTAGAATCTTTCTGGTTGTAGGGGCAAGTGCTTTGAGCAATAGCACCTATGAAGGCTACCGTCACTGTGGCTACACACACAGAGGGAGTGGGTGGCCAGCACCACCACGCCCGACCGCCTTTGTCTCTCTCCCAGTTCTAGTGATGTTTACAACACCACCACCACCATCACTCCCCACACACACACACAGTGCGCTAACCACTGCACCATCACTCCCCACTCACACACACAGTGCGCTAACCACTGCACCACCACTCCCCACTCAGACACACAATGCCCTAACCACTGCTCCACCACTCCCCACTCACACAGAGTGCGCTAACCACTGCACCACCACTCCCCACTCACACACAGTGCGCTAACCACTGCATGAACCACTTCCCACTCACACACAGTGCGCTAACCACTGCACCACCACTCCCCACACACACTCAACGTGCGCTAACCACTGCACCACCACTCCCCCCACACAAATTATTTCGCGACTCAATGCTGCCCTCTTGTGGTAAAAAACTAGAATCTCACTAGCTTTGTCAGTGTCTGTGGAACAGCACTTGCCCCTACAACCAGCTAGAGGCTACGTGGGGTAGCTTTGTCTGGATGAATGGGTGGGTGAGTGGGTGAGTTTGTGAGTGAAATTCTAGTTTTTTACCACAAGAGGGCAGCATGGAGTCACGAAAAAATTTGTGTGGGGGGAGTGGTGGTGCAGTGGTTAGCGCACGTTGAGTGTGTGGGGAGTGGTGGTGCAGTGGTTAGCGCACTGTGTGTGAGTGGGGAGTGGTGGTGCAGTGGTTAGCGCACTGTGTGTGAGTGGGGAGTGGTGGTGCAGTGGTTAGCGCACTCTGTGTGAGTGGGGAGTGGTGGAGCAGTGGTTAGGGCATTGTGTGTCTGAGTGGGGAGTGGTGGTGCAGTGGTTAGCGCACTGTGTGTGTGAGTGGGGAGTGATGGTGCAGTGGTTAGCGCACTGTGTGTGTGTGTGGGGAGTGATGGTGGTGGTGGTGTTGTAAACATCGCTAGAACTGGGAGAGAGACAAAGGCGGTCGGGCGTGGTGGTGCTGGCCACCCACTCCCTCTGTGTGTGTAGCCACAGTGCCGGTAGCCTTCATAGGCGCTATTGCTCACAGCACTTGCCCCTACAACCAGAAAGAGTCTACCTGGGGTAGCTTTGTCTGTGTCTCTGTGACAACATTTGCCCCGACAACCAGCTAGAGGCTACCTGGGGTAGGTTTGTCTATGTATGTTTTGACAGCACTTGCCCCTACAGCCTTGCTAGAATTTATCTGGGTTAGCTTTTTTGTATGTGTGTGGCAGCACTTGCCCCTACAGCCCTGCGAGAGGCTACCTAAGGTACCGGTATCCACTCACCTCTTCTTTACGCTGCCCGATGGGGCTTGGGGGGGGGGAAAGGCTCGCCCTGAACTCCACCCTGCGAACCTCACGCGGAATGTTGAGGACGGCTGAGGCCGCCTGAACTTCGTGCCGACGTTCCTGAATGACGACTCCGCAGAATTTTTTTTTGCTCCGCCCCCACTCCCTTATATGGCAACAAAAACCCGTTAGTACCCGGATCATCTGACGTCATCCTGCGCATCCAATCGAACGCCCCCGGCCGTTGGGGGGTGGTGGGGGGGGAGGCTCGTCATCCCCCCCACCCGCGCCGCCGCCCCCGCCCCCCTCCCGCTGTTTACCCAGTGACAAATCGCTGCCCGTGGCGCTAACGGTGATTGGCTGGGACTGTTGCCGGGGGCTGCAGAGGCGCCGGGGGGTGTCTGAGAGGAGGCAGAAGCTGTGAGGTGACGTCATCGGTTGGGCCCAATCAAAGGTAGACGAGAAGCGACGGCGGTGATTGGCTGGGACTGTTGCCGGGGGCTGCAGAGGCGCCGGGGGGTGTCTGAGAGGAGGCAGAAGCTGTGAGGTGACGTCATCGGTTGGGCCCAATCAGGTAGCCTTTGGCAGGGGTGTAGGGGCAAGTGCTTTTACATAGACACAGACAAGGTAGCCCAGGTAGCCTCTAGCGCGGCTGTAGAGGCTAGTGCTGTTACTCTCAGAGAAAGCTACCCCAGGTAGCCTCTAGCAGGGCTGTAGGGGCAAGTGCTGTTACACAAACACATACAAAGCTACCCCAGGTAGCCTCTAGCAGGGCTGTAGGGGCAAGTGCTGTTACACAAACACATACAAAGCTACCTTACGTAGCCTCTCGCAGGGCTGTGGGGTAAGTGCTCTCACACAGATACAAACAAAGCTAACCCAGATAAATTCTAGCAGGGCTGTCGGGGCAGGTGCTGTCAAAACATACATAGACAAAGCTACCCCAGGTAGCCTCTAGCGGGGCTGTAGAGGCAAGTGCTCTCATACACAGACACAGACAAAGCTACCCCAGGTACCCTCTAGCAATGCTGTAGGGGCAAGTGCTGTTACACAAACACAGACAAAGCTACCCCATGTAGCCTCTAGCAATGCTGTAGGGGCAAGTGCTGTTACACAAACACAGACAAAGCTACCTTAGATAGCCTCTCGCAGGGCTGTAGGGGCAAGTGCTGCCACACAGATACAAAAAAGCTAACCCAGATAAATTCTAGCAGGGCTGTAGGGGCAAGTGCTGTCAAAACATACATAGACAAAGCTACCCCAGGTAGCCTCTAGCTGGTTGTCGGGGCAAATGTTGTCACAGCGACACAGACAAAGCTACCCCAGGTAGAATCTTTCTGGTTGTAGGGGCAAGTGCTTTGAGCAATAGCACCTATGAAGGCTACCGTCACTGTGGCTACACACACAGAGGGAGTGGGTGGCCAGCACCACCACGCCCGACCGCCTTTGTCTCTCTCCCAGTTCTAGTGATGTTTACAACACCACCACCACCATCACTCCCCACACACACACACAGTGCGCTAACCACTGCACCATCACTCCCCACTCACACACACAGTGCGCTAACCACTGCACCACCACTCCCCACTCAGACACACAATGCCCTAACCACTGCTCCACCACTCCCCACTCACACAGAGTGCGCTAACCACTGCACCACCACTCCCCACTCACACACAGTGCGCTAACCACTGCACCACCACTCCCCACTCACACACAGTGCGCTAACCACTGCACCACCACTCCCCACACACACTCAACGTGTGCTAACCACTGCACCACCACTCCCTCCACACAAATTATTTCGCGACTCAATGCTGCCCTCTTCTGGTAAAAAACTAGAATCTCACCCACCAACTCACCCACTCACCCACCCACCCATTCATCCAGACAAAGCTACCCCACGTAGCCTCTAGCTGGTTGTAGGGGCAAGTGCTGTTCCACAGACACTGTGTTTGTGTAACAGCACTTGCCCCTACAGCATTGCTAAAGGGTACCTGGGGTAGCTTTGTCTATGTATGTTTTGACAGCATTTGCCCCGTCAGCCCTGCTAGAATTTATCTGGGTTAGCTTTGTATGTATCTGTGTGAGAGCACTTGCCCCTACAGCCCTGCGAGAGGCTACCTAAGGTAGCTTTTTCTGTGTTTGTGTAACAGCACTTGCCCCTACAGCCCTGCTAGAGGCTACCCGGGGTAGCTTTCTCTGTGTGTAACAGCACTAGCCTCTACTGCCGCGCTAGAGGCTACCTGGGGTAGCTTTGTCTGTGTCTATGTAAAAGCACTTGCCCCTACAGCCCTGCCAAAGGCTACCTGGGGTAGCTTTGTCAGTGTCTGTGGAACAGCACTTGCCCCCACAGCCAGCTAGAGGCTACCTGGGGTAGCTTTGTCTGGATGAGTGGGTGGGTGGTTGAGTGAGGGGGTGAGTTGGTGAGTGAGATTCTAGTTTTTACCACAAGAGGGCAGCATTGAGTTGCGACGTAATTTGTGTGGGGGGAGTGGTGGTGCAGTGGTTAGCGCACGTTGAGTGTGTGTGGGGAGTGGTGGTGCAGTGGTTAGCGCACTGTGTGTGAGTGGGGAGTGGTGGTGCAGTGGTTAGCGCACTGTGTGTGAGTGGGGAGTGGTGGAGCAGTGGTTAGGGCAATGTGTGTGTGAGTGGGGAGTGATGGTGCAGTGGTTAGTGCACTGTGTGTGTGTGTGGGGAGTGATGGTGGTGGTGGTGTTGTAAACATCGCTAGAACTGGGAGAGAGACAAAGTCGGTCGGGCGTTGTGGTGCTGGCCACCCACTCCCTTTGTGTGTAGCCACAGTGCCGGTAGCCTTCATAGGTGCTATTGCTCAAAGCACTTGCCCCTACAACCAGAAAGAGTCTACCTGGGGTAGCTTTGTCTGTGTCTCTGTGACAACATTTGCCCCGACAACCAGCTAGAGGCTACCTGGTGTAGCTTTGTCTATGTATGTTTTGACAGCACTTGCCCCTACAGCCCTGCTAGAATTTATCTGGGTTAGCTTTTTTTATCTGTGTGGCAGCAATTGCCCCTACAGCCCTGCGAGAGGCTACCTAAGGTACCGGTATCCACTCACCTCTTCTTTACGCTGCCCGATGGGGCTTGGGGGGGGGGGGAAAGGCTCGCCCTGAACTCCACCCTGCGAACCTCACGCGGAATGTTGAGGACGGCTGAGGCCGCTGAACTTCGTGCCGACGTTCCTGAATGACGACTCCGCAGAATTTTTTTTTGCTCCGCCCCCACTCCCTTATATGGCAACAAAAACCCGTTAGTACCCGGATCATCTGACGTCATCCTGCGCATCCAATCGAACGCCCCCGGCCGTTGGGGGGTGGTGGGGGGGGAGGCTCGTCATCCCCCCCACCCGCGCCGCCGCCCCCGCCCCCCTCCCGCTGTTTACCCAGTGACAAATCGCTGCCCGTGGCGCTAACGGTGATTGGCTGGGACTGTTGCCGGGGGCTGCAGAGGCGCCGGGGGGTGTCTGAGAGGAGGCAGAAGCTGTGAGGTGACGTCATCGGTTGGGCCCAATCAAAGGTAGACGAGAAGCGACGGCGGTGATTGGCTGGGACTGTTGCCGGGGGCTGCAGAGGCGCCGGGGGGTGTCTGAGAGGAGGCAGAAGCTGTGAGGTGACGTCATCGGTTGGGCCCAATCAGGTAGCCTTTGGCAGGGGTGTAGGGGCAAGTGCTTTTACATAGACACAGACAAGGTAGCCCAGGTAGCCTCTAGCGCGGCTGTAGAGGCTAGTGCTGTTACTCTCAGAGAAAGCTACCCCAGGTAGCCTCTAGCAGGGCTGTAGGGGCAAGTGCTGTTACACAAACACATACAAAGCTACCCCAGGTAGCCTCTAGCAGGGCTGTAGGGGCAAGTGCTGTTACACAAACACATACAAAGCTACCTTACGTAGCCTCTCGCAGGGCTGTGGGGTAAGTGCTCTCACACAGATACAAACAAAGCTAACCCAGATAAATTCTAGCAGGGCTGTCGGGGCAGGTGCTGTCAAAACATACATAGACAAAGCTACCCCAGGTAGCCTCTAGCGGGGCTGTAGAGGCAAGTGCTCTCATACACAGACACAGACAAAGCTACCCCAGGTACCCTCTAGCAATGCTGTAGGGGCAAGTGCTGTTACACAAACACAGACAAAGCTACCCCATGTAGCCTCTAGCAATGCTGTAGGGGCAAGTGCTGTTACACAAACACAGACAAAGCTACCTTAGATAGCCTCTCGCAGGGCTGTAGGGGCAAGTGCTGCCACACAGATACAAAAAAGCTAACCCAGATAAATTCTAGCAGGGCTGTAGGGGCAAGTGCTGTCAAAACATACATAGACAAAGCTACCCCAGGTAGCCTCTAGCTGGTTGTCGGGGCAAATGTTGTCACAGCGACACAGACAAAGCTACCCCAGGTAGAATCTTTCTGGTTGTAGGGGCAAGTGCTTTGAGCAATAGCACCTATGAAGGCTACCGTCACTGTGGCTACACACACAGAGGGAGTGGGTGGCCAGCACCACCACGCCCGACCGCCTTTGTCTCTCTCCCAGTTCTAGTGATGTTTACAACACCACCACCACCATCACTCCCCACACACACACACAGTGCGCTAACCACTGCACCATCACTCCCCACTCACACACACAGTGCGCTAACCACTGCACCACCACTCCCCACTCAGACACACAATGCCCTAACCACTGCTCCACCACTCCCCACTCACACAGAGTGCGCTAACCACTGCACCACCACTCCCCACTCACACACAGTGCGCTAACCACTGCACCACCACTCCCCACTCACACACAGTGCGCTAACCACTGCACCACCACTCCCCACACACACTCAACGTGTGCTAACCACTGCACCACCACTCCCTCCACACAAATTATTTCGCGACTCAATGCTGCCCTCTTCTTCAGCTTTGTCTGTGTCTATGTAAAAGCACTTGCCCCTACAGCCCTGCCAAAGGCTACCTGGGGTAACTTTGTCAGTGTCTGTGGAACAGCACTTGCCCCCACAGCCAGCTAGAGGCTACCTGGGGTAGCTTTGTCTGGATGAGTGGGTGGGTGGTTGAGTGAGGGGGTGAGTTGGTGAGTGAGATTCTAGTTTTTACCACAAGAGGGCAGCATTGAGTTGCGACATAATTTGTGTGGGGGGAGTGGTGGTGCAGTGGTTAGCGCACGTTGAGTGTGTGTGGGGAGTGGTGGTGCAGTGGTTAGCGCACTGTGTGTGAGTGGGGAGTGGTGGTGCAGTGGTTAGCGCACTGTGTGTGAGTGGGGAGTGGTGGAGCAGTGGTTAGGGCAATGTGTGTGTGAGTGGGGAGTGATGGTGCAGTGGTTAGTGCACTGTGTGTGTGTGTGGGGAGTGATGGTGGTGGTGGTGTTGTAAACATCGCTAGAACTGGGAGAGAGACAAAGTCGGTCGGGCGTTGTGGTGCTGGCCACCCACTCCCTTTGTGTGTAGCCACAGTGCCGGTAGCCTTCATAGGTGCTATTGCTCAAAGCACTTGCCCCTACAACCAGAAAGAGTCTACCTGGGGTAGCTTTGTCTGTGTCTCTGTGACAACATTTGCCCCGACAACCAGCTAGAGGCTACCTGGTGTAGCTTTGTCTATGTATGTTTTGACAGCACTTGCCCCTACAGCCCTGCTAGAATTTATCTGGGTTAGCTTTTTTTATCTGTGTGGCAGCAATTGCCCCTACAGCCCTGCGAGAGGCTACCTAAGGTACCGGTATCCACTCACCTCTTCTTTACGCTGCCCGATGGGGCTTGGGGGGGGGGGAAAGGCTCGCCCTGAACTCCACCCTGCGAACCTCACGCGGAATGTTGAGGACGGCTGAGGCCGCCTGAACTTCGTGCCGACGTTCCTGAATGACGACTCCGCAGAATTTTTTTTTGCTCCGCCCCCACTCCCTTATATGGCAACAAAAACCCGTTAGTACCCGGATCATCTGACGTCATCCTGCGCATCCAATCGAACGCCCCCGGCCGTTGGGGGGTGGTGGGGGGGGAGGCTCGTCATCCCCCCCACCCGCGCCGCCGCCCCCGCCCCCCTCCCGCTGTTTACCCAGTGACAAATCGCTGCCCGTGGCGCTAACGGTGATTGGCTGGGACTGTTGCCGGGGGCTGCAGAGGCGCCGGGGGGTGTCTGAGAGGAGGCAGAAGCTGTGAGGTGACGTCATCGGTTGGGCCCAATCAAAGGTAGACGAGAAGCGACGGCGGTGATTGGCTGGGACTGTTGCCGGGGGCTGCAGAGGCGCCGGGGGGTGTCTGAGAGGAGGCAGAAGCTGTGAGGTGACGTCATCGGTTGGGCCCAATCAGGTAGCCTTTGGCAGGGGTGTAGGGGCAAGTGCTTTTACATAGACACAGACAAGGTAGCCCAGGTAGCCTCTAGCGCGGCTGTAGAGGCTAGTGCTGTTACTCTCAGAGAAAGCTACCCCAGGTAGCCTCTAGCAGGGCTGTAGGGGCAAGTGCTGTTACACAAACACATACAAAGCTACCCCAGGTAGCCTCTAGCAGGGCTGTAGGGGCAAGTGCTGTTACACAAACACATACAAAGCTACCTTACGTAGCCTCTCGCAGGGCTGTGGGGTAAGTGCTCTCACACAGATACAAACAAAGCTAACCCAGATAAATTCTAGCAGGGCTGTCGGGGCAGGTGCTGTCAAAACATACATAGACAAAGCTACCCCAGGTAGCCTCTAGCGGGGCTGTAGAGGCAAGTGCTCTCATACACAGACACAGACAAAGCTACCCCAGGTACCCTCTAGCAATGCTGTAGGGGCAAGTGCTGTTACACAAACACAGACAAAGCTACCCCATGTAGCCTCTAGCAATGCTGTAGGGGCAAGTGCTGTTACACAAACACAGACAAAGCTACCTTAGATAGCCTCTCGCAGGGCTGTAGGGGCAAGTGCTGCCACACAGATACAAAAAAGCTAACCCAGATAAATTCTAGCAGGGCTGTAGGGGCAAGTGCTGTCAAAACATACATAGACAAAGCTACCCCAGGTAGCCTCTAGCTGGTTGTCGGGGCAAATGTTGTCACAGCGACACAGACAAAGCTACCCCAGGTAGAATCTTTCTGGTTGTAGGGGCAAGTGCTTTGAGCAATAGCACCTATGAAGGCTACCGTCACTGTGGCTACACACACAGAGGGAGTGGGTGGCCAGCACCACCACGCCCGACCGCCTTTGTCTCTCTCCCAGTTCTAGTGATGTTTACAACACCACCACCACCATCACTCCCCACACACACACACAGTGCGCTAACCACTGCACCATCACTCCCCACTCACACACACAGTGCGCTAACCACTGCACCACCACTCCCCACTCAGACACACAATGCCCTAACCACTGCTCCACCACTCCCCACTCACACAGAGTGCGCTAACCACTGCACCACCACTCCCCACTCACACACAGTGCGCTAACCACTGCATGAACCACTTCCCACTCACACACAGTGCGCTAACCACTGCACCACCACTCCCCACACACACTCAACGTGCGCTAACCACTGCACCACCACTCCCCCCACACAAATTATTTCGCGACTCAATGCTGCCCTCTTGTGGTAAAAAACTAGAATCTCACTAGCTTTGTCAGTGTCTGTGGAACAGCACTTGCCCCTACAACCAGCTAGAGGCTACGTGGGGTAGCTTTGTCTGGATGAATGGGTGGGTGAGTGGGTGAGTTTGTGAGTGAAATTCTAGTTTTTTACCACAAGAGGGCAGCATGGAGTCACGAAAAAATTTGTGTGGGGGGAGTGGTGGTGCAGTGGTTAGCACACGTTAAGTGTGTGGGGAGTGGTGGTGCAGTGGTTAGCGCACTGTGTGTGAGTGGGGAGTGGTGGTGCAGTGGTTAGCGCACTGTGTGTGAGTGGGGAGTGGTGGTGCAGTGGTTAGCGCACTCTGTGTGAGTGGGGAGTGGTGGAGCAGTGGTTAGGGCATTGTGTGTCTGAGTGGGGAGTGGTGGTGCAGTGGTTAGCGCACTGTGTGTGTGAGTGGGGAGTGATGGTGCAGTGGTTAGCGCACTGTGTGTGTGTGTGGGGAGTGATGGTGGTGGTGGTGTTGTAAACATCGCTAGAACTGGGAGAGAGACAAAGGCGGTCGGGCGTGGTGGTGCTGGCCACCCACTCCCTCTGTGTGTGTAGCCACAGTGCCGGTAGCCTTCATAGGCGCTATTGCTCACAGCACTTGCCCCTACAACCAGAAAGAGTCTACCTGGGGTAGCTTTGTCTGTGTCTCTGTGACAACATTTGCCCCGACAACCAGCTAGAGGCTACCTGGGGTAGGTTTGTCTATGTATGTTTTGACAGCACTTGCCCCTACAGCCCTGCTAGAATTTATCTGGGTTAGCTTTTTTGTATGTGTGTGGCAGCAATTGCCCCTACAGCCCTGCGAGAGGCTACCTAAGGTACCGGTATCCACTCACCTCTTCTTTACGCTGCCCGATGGGGCTTGGGGGGGGGGGAAAGGCTCGCCCTGAACTCCACCCTGCGAACCTCACGCGGAATGTTGAGGACGGCTGAGGCCGCCTGAACTTCGTGCCGACGTTCCTGAATGACGACTCCGCAGAGTTTTTTTTTGCTCCGCCCCCACTCCCTTATATGGCAACAAAAACCCGTTAGTACCCGGATCATCTGACGTCATCCTGCGCATCCAATCGAACGCCCCCGGCCGTTGGGGGGTGGTGGGGGGGGAGGCTCGTCATCCCCCCCACCCGCGCCGCCGCCCCCGCCCCCCTCCCGCTGTTTACCCAGTGACAAATCGCTGCCCGTGGCGCTAACGGTGATTGGCTGGGACTGTTGCCGGGGGCTGCAGAGGCGCCGGGGGGTGTCTGAGAGGAGGCAGAAGCTGTGAGGTGACGTCATCGGTTGGGCCCAATCAAAGGTAGACGAGAAGCGACGGCGGTGATTGGCTGGGACTGTTGCCGGGGGCTGCAGAGGCGCCGGGGGGTGTCTGAGAGGAGGCAGAAGCTGTGAGGTGACGTCATCGGTTGGGCCCAATCAGGTAGCCTTTGGCAGGGGTGTAGGGGCAAGTGCTTTTACATAGACACAGACAAGGTAGCCCAGGTAGCCTCTAGCGCGGCTGTAGAGGCTAGTGCTGTTACTCTCAGAGAAAGCTACCCCAGGTAGCCTCTAGCAGGGCTGTAGGGGCAAGTGCTGTTACACAAACACATACAAAGCTACCCCAGGTAGCCTCTAGCAGGGCTGTAGGGGCAAGTGCTGTTACACAAACACATACAAAGCTACCTTACGTAGCCTCTCGCAGGGCTGTGGGGTAAGTGCTCTCACACAGATACAAACAAAGCTAACCCAGATAAATTCTAGCAGGGCTGTCGGGGCAGGTGCTGTCAAAACATACATAGACAAAGCTACCCCAGGTAGCCTCTAGCGGGGCTGTAGAGGCAAGTGCTCTCATACACAGACACAGACAAAGCTACCCCAGGTACCCTCTAGCAATGCTGTAGGGGCAAGTGCTGTTACACAAACACAGACAAAGCTACCCCATGTAGCCTCTAGCAATGCTGTAGGGGCAAGTGCTGTTACACAAACACAGACAAAGCTACCTTAGATAGCCTCTCGCAGGGCTGTAGGGGCAAGTGCTGCCACACAGATACAAAAAAGCTAACCCAGATAAATTCTAGCAGGGCTGTAGGGGCAAGTGCTGTCAAAACATACATAGACAAAGCTACCCCAGGTAGCCTCTAGCTGGTTGTCGGGGCAAATGTTGTCACAGCGACACAGACAAAGCTACCCCAGGTAGAATCTTTCTGGTTGTAGGGGCAAGTGCTTTGAGCAATAGCACCTATGAAGGCTACCGTCACTGTGGCTACACACACAGAGGGAGTGGGTGGCCAGCACCACCACGCCCGACCGCCTTTGTCTCTCTCCCAGTTCTAGTGATGTTTACAACACCACCACCACCATCACTCCCCACACACACACACAGTGCGCTAACCACTGCACCATCACTCCCCACTCACACACACAGTGCGCTAACCACTGCACCACCACTCCCCACTCAGACACACAATGCCCTAACCACTGCTCCACCACTCCCCACTCACACAGAGTGCGCTAACCACTGCACCACCACTCCCCACTCACACACAGTGCGCTAACCACTGCATGAACCACTTCCCACTCACACACAGTGCGCTAACCACTGCACCACCACTCCCCACACACACTCAACGTGCGCTAACCACTGCACCACCACTCCCCCCACACAAATTATTTCGCGACTCAATGCTGCCCTCTTGTGGTAAAAAACTAGAATCTCACTAGCTTTGTCAGTGTCTGTGGAACAGCACTTGCCCCTACAACCAGCTAGAGGCTACGTGGGGTAGCTTTGTCTGGATGAATGGGTGGGTGAGTGGGTGAGTTTGTGAGTGAAATTCTAGTTTTTTACCACAAGAGGGCAGCATGGAGTCACGAAAAAATTTGTGTGGGGGGAGTGGTGGTGCAGTGGTTAGCGCACGTTAAGTGTGTGGGGAGTGGTGGTGCAGTGGTTAGCGCACTGTGTGTGAGTGGGGAGTGGTGGTGCAGTGGTTAGCGCACTGTGTGTGAGTGGGGAGTGGTGGTGCAGTGGTTAGCGCACTCTGTGTGAGTGGGGAGTGGTGGAGCAGTGGTTAGGGCATTGTGTGTCTGAGTGGGGAGTGGTGGTGCAGTGGTTAGCGCACTGTGTGTGTGAGTGGGGAGTGATGGTGCAGTGGTTAGCGCACTGTGTGTGTGGGGAGTGATGGTGGTGGTGGTGTTGTAAACATCGCTAGAACTGGGAGAGAGACAAAGGCGGTCGGGCGTGGTGGTGCTGGCCACCCACTCCCTCTGTGTGTGTAGCCACAGTGCCGGTAGCCTTCATAGGCGCTATTGCTCACAGCACTTGCCCCTACAACCAGAAAGAGTCTACCTGGGGTAGCTTTGTCTGTGTCTCTGTGACAACATTTGCCCCGACAACCAGCTAGAGGCTACCTGGGGTAGGTTTGTCTATGTATGTTTTGACAGCACTTGCCCCTACAGCCCTGCTAGAATTTATCTGGGTTAGCTTTTTTGTATGTGTGTGGCAGCACTTGCCCCTACAGCCCTGCGAGAGGCTACCTAAGGTACCGGTATCCACTCACCTCTTCTTTACGCTGCCCGATGGGGCTTGGGGGGGGGGGAAAGGCTCGCCCTGAACTCCACCCTGCGAACCTCACGCGGAATGTTGAGGACGGCTGAGGCCGCCTGAACTTCGTGCCGACGTTCCTGAATGACGACTCCGCAGAATTTTTTTTTGCTCCGCCCCCACTCCCTTATATGGCAACAAAAACCCGTTAGTACCCGGATCATCTGACGTCATCCTGCGCATCCAATCGAACGCCCCCGGCCGTTGGGGGGTGGTGGGGGGGGAGGCTCGTCATCCCCCCCACCCGCGCCGCCGCCCCCGCCCCCCTCCCGCTGTTTACCCAGTGACAAATCGCTGCCCGTGGCGCTAACGGTGATTGGCTGGGACTGTTGCCGGGGGCTGCAGAGGCGCCGGGGGGTGTCTGAGAGGAGGCAGAAGCTGTGAGGTGACGTCATCGGTTGGGCCCAATCAAAGGTAGACGAGAAGCGACGGCGGTGATTGGCTGGGACTGTTGCCGGGGGCTGCAGAGGCGCCGGGGGGTGTCTGAGAGGAGGCAGAAGCTGTGAGGTGACGTCATCGGTTGGGCCCAATCAGGTAGCCTTTGGCAGGGGTGTAGGGGCAAGTGCTTTTACATAGACACAGACAAGGTAGCCCAGGTAGCCTCTAGCGCGGCTGTAGAGGCTAGTGCTGTTACTCTCAGAGAAAGCTACCCCAGGTAGCCTCTAGCAGGGCTGTAGGGGCAAGTGCTGTTACACAAACACATACAAAGCTACCCCAGGTAGCCTCTAGCAGGGCTGTAGGGGCAAGTGCTGTTACACAAACACATACAAAGCTACCTTACGTAGCCTCTCGCAGGGCTGTGGGGTAAGTGCTCTCACACAGATACAAACAAAGCTAACCCAGATAAATTCTAGCAGGGCTGTCGGGGCAGGTGCTGTCAAAACATACATAGACAAAGCTACCCCAGGTAGCCTCTAGCGGGGCTGTAGAGGCAAGTGCTCTCATACACAGACACAGACAAAGCTACCCCAGGTACCCTCTAGCAATGCTGTAGGGGCAAGTGCTGTTACACAAACACAGACAAAGCTACCCCATGTAGCCTCTAGCAATGCTGTAGGGGCAAGTGCTGTTACACAAACACAGACAAAGCTACCTTAGATAGCCTCTCGCAGGGCTGTAGGGGCAAGTGCTGCCACACAGATACAAAAAAGCTAACCCAGATAAATTCTAGCAGGGCTGTAGGGGCAAGTGCTGTCAAAACATACATAGACAAAGCTACCCCAGGTAGCCTCTAGCTGGTTGTCGGGGCAAATGTTGTCACAGCGACACAGACAAAGCTACCCCAGGTAGAATCTTTCTGGTTGTAGGGGCAAGTGCTTTGAGCAATAGCACCTATGAAGGCTACCGTCACTGTGGCTACACACACAGAGGGAGTGGGTGGCCAGCACCACCACGCCCGACCGCCTTTGTCTCTCTCCCAGTTCTAGTGATGTTTACAACACCACCACCACCATCACTCCCCACACACACACACAGTGCGCTAACCACTGCACCATCACTCCCCACTCACACACACAGTGCGCTAACCACTGCACCACCACTCCACACTCAGACACACAATGCCCTAACCACTGCTCCACCACTCCCCACTCACACAGAGTGCGCTAACCACTGCACCACCACTCCCCACTCACACACAGTGCGCTAACCACTGCACCACCACTCCCCACTCACACACAGTGCGCTAACCACTGCACCACCACTCCCCACACACACTCAACGTGTGCTAACCACTGCACCACCACTCCCTCCACACAAATTATTTCGCGACTCAATGCTGCCCTCTTCTGGTAAAAAACTAGAATCTCACCCACCAACTCACCCACTCACCCACCCACCCATTCATCCAGACAAAGCTACCCCACGTAGCCTATAGCTGGTTGTAGGGGCAAGTGCTGTTCCACAGACACTGTGTTTGTGTAACAGCACTTGCCCCTACAGCATTGCTAAAGGGTACCTGGGGTAGCTTTCTCTGTGTCTGTGTATGAGAGCACTTGCCCCTACAGCCCCGCTAGAGGCTACCTGGGGTAACTTTGTCTATGTATGTTTTGACAGCATTTGCCCCGTCAGCCCTGCTAGAATTTATCTGGGTTAGCTTTGTATGTATCTGTGTGAGAGCACTTGCCCCTACAGCCCTGCGAGAGGCTACCTAAGGTAGCTTTTTCTGTGTTTGTGTAACAGCACTTGCCCCTACAGCCCTGCTAGAGGCTACCCGGGGTAGCTTTCTCTGTGTGTAACAGCACTAGCCTCTACTGCCGCGCTAGAGGCTACCTGGGGTAGCTTTGTCTGTGTCTATGTAAAAGCACTTGCCCCTACAGCCCTGCCAAAGGCTACCTGGGGTAGCTTTGTCAGTGTCTGTGGAACAGCACTTGCCCCCACAGCCAGCTAGAGGCTACCTGGGGTAGCTTTGTCTGGATGAGTGGGTGGGTGGTTGAGTGAGGGGGTGAGTTGGTGAGTGAGATTCTAGTTTTTACCACAAGAGGGCAGCATTGAGTTGCGACATAATTTGTGTGGGGGGAGTGGTGGTGCAGTGGTTAGCGCACGTTGAGTGTGTGTGGGGAGTGGTGGTGCAGTGGTTAGCGCACTGTGTGTGAGTGGGGAGTGGTGGTGCAGTGGTTAGCGCACTGTGTGTGAGTGGGGAGTGGTGGAGCAGTGGTTAGGGCAATGTGTGTGTGAGTGGGGAGTGATGGTGCAGTGGTTAGTGCACTGTGTGTGTGTGTGGGGAGTGATGGTGGTGGTGGTGTTGTAAACATCGCTAGAACTGGGAGAGAGACAAAGTCGGTCGGGCGTTGTGGTGCTGGCCACCCACTCCCTTTGTGTGTAGCCACAGTGCCGGTAGCCTTCATAGGTGCTATTGCTCAAAGCACTTGCCCCTACAACCAGAAAGAGTCTACCTGGGGTAGCTTTGTCTGTGTCTCTGTGACAACATTTGCCCCGACAACCAGCTAGAGGCTACCTGGTGTAGCTTTGTCTATGTATGTTTTGACAGCACTTGCCCCTACAGCCCTGCTAGAATTTATCTGGGTTAGCTTTTTTTATCTGTGTGGCAGCAATTGCCCCTACAGCCCTGCGAGAGGCTACCTAAGGTACCGGTATCCACTCACCTCTTCTTTACGCTGCCCGATGGGGCTTGGGGGGGGGGGAAAGGCTCGCCCTGAACTCCACCCTGCGAACCTCACGCGGAATGTTGAGGACGGCTGAGGCCGCCTGAACTTCGTGCCGACGTTCCTGAATGACGACTCCGCAGAATTTTTTTTTGCTCCGCCCCCACTCCCTTATATGGCAACAAAAACCCGTTAGTACCCGGATCATCTGACGTCATCCTGCGCATCCAATCGAACGCCCCCGGCCGTTGGGGGGTGGTGGGGGGGGAGGCTCGTCATCCCCCCCACCCGCGCCGCCGCCCCCGCCCCCCTCCCGCTGTTTACCCAGTGACAAATCGCTGCCCGTGGCGCTAACGGTGATTGGCTGGGACTGTTGCCGGGGGCTGCAGAGGCGCCGGGGGGTGTCTGAGAGGAGGCAGAAGCTGTGAGGTGACGTCATCGGTTGGGCCCAATCAAAGGTAGACGAGAAGCGACGGCGGTGATTGGCTGGGACTGTTGCCGGGGGCTGCAGAGGCGCCGGGGGGTGTCTGAGAGGAGGCAGAAGCTGTGAGGTGACGTCATCGGTTGGGCCCAATCAGGTAGCCTTTGGCAGGGGTGTAGGGGCAAGTGCTTTTACATAGACACAGACAAGGTAGCCCAGGTAGCCTCTAGCGCGGCTGTAGAGGCTAGTGCTGTTACTCTCAGAGAAAGCTACCCCAGGTAGCCTCTAGCAGGGCTGTAGGGGCAAGTGCTGTTACACAAACACATACAAAGCTACCCCAGGTAGCCTCTAGCAGGGCTGTAGGGGCAAGTGCTGTTACACAAACACATACAAAGCTACCTTACGTAGCCTCTCGCAGGGCTGTGGGGTAAGTGCTCTCACACAGATACAAACAAAGCTAACCCAGATAAATTCTAGCAGGGCTGTCGGGGCAGGTGCTGTCAAAACATACATAGACAAAGCTACCCCAGGTAGCCTCTAGCGGGGCTGTAGAGGCAAGTGCTCTCATACACAGACACAGACAAAGCTACCCCAGGTACCCTCTAGCAATGCTGTAGGGGCAAGTGCTGTTACACAAACACAGACAAAGCTACCCCATGTAGCCTCTAGCAATGCTGTAGGGGCAAGTGCTGTTACACAAACACAGACAAAGCTACCTTAGATAGCCTCTCGCAGGGCTGTAGGGGCAAGTGCTGCCACACAGATACAAAAAAGCTAACCCAGATAAATTCTAGCAGGGCTGTAGGGGCAAGTGCTGTCAAAACATACATAGACAAAGCTACCCCAGGTAGCCTCTAGCTGGTTGTCGGGGCAAATGTTGTCACAGCGACACAGACAAAGCTACCCCAGGTAGAATCTTTCTGGTTGTAGGGGCAAGTGCTTTGAGCAATAGCACCTATGAAGGCTACCGTCACTGTGGCTACACACACAGAGGGAGTGGGTGGCCAGCACCACCACGCCCGACCGCCTTTGTCTCTCTCCCAGTTCTAGTGATGTTTACAACACCACCACCACCATCACTCCCCACACACACACACAGTGCGCTAACCACTGCACCATCACTCCCCACTCACACACACAGTGCGCTAACCACTGCACCACCACTCCACACTCAGACACACAATGCCCTAACCACTGCTCCACCACTCCCCACTCACACAGAGTGCGCTAACCACTGCACCACCACTCCCCACTCACACACAGTGCGCTAACCACTGCACCACCACTCCCCACTCACACACAGTGCGCTAACCACTGCACCACCACTCCCCACACACACTCAACGTGTGCTAACCACTGCACCACCACTCCCTCCACACAAATTATTTCGCGACTCAATGCTGCCCTCTTCTGGTAAAAAACTAGAATCTCACCCACCAACTCACCCACTCACCCACCCACCCATTCATCCAGACAAAGCTACCCCACGTAGCCTATAGCTGGTTGTAGGGGCAAGTGCTGTTCCACAGACACTGTGTTTGTGTAACAGCACTTGCCCCTACAGCATTGCTAAAGGGTACCTGGGGTAGCTTTCTCTGTGTCTGTGTATGAGAGCACTTGCCCCTACAGCCCCGCTAGAGGCTACCTGGGGTAACTTTGTCTATGTATGTTTTGACAGCATTTGCCCCGTCAGCCCTGCTAGAATTTATCTGGGTTAGCTTTGTATGTATCTGTGTGAGAGCACTTGCCCCTACAGCCCTGCGAGAGGCTACCTAAGGTAGCTTTTTCTGTGTTTGTGTAACAGCACTTGCCCCTACAGCCCTGCTAGAGGCTACCCGGGGTAGCTTTCTCTGTGTGTAACAGCACTAGCCTCTACTGCCGCGCTAGAGGCTACCTGGGGTAGCTTTGTCTGTGTCTATGTAAAAGCACTTGCCCCTACAGCCCTGCCAAAGGCTACCTGGGGTAGCTTTGTCAGTGTCTGTGGAACAGCACTTGCCCCCACAGCCAGCTAGAGGCTACCTGGGGTAGCTTTGTCTGGATGAGTGGGTGGGTGGTTGAGTGAGGGGGTGAGTTGGTGAGTGAGATTCTAGTTTTTACCACAAGAGGGCAGCATTGAGTTGCGACATAATTTGTGTGGGGGGAGTGGTGGTGCAGTGGTTAGCGCACGTTGAGTGTGTGTGGGGAGTGGTGGTGCAGTGGTTAGCGCACTGTGTGTGAGTGGGGAGTGGTGGTGCAGTGGTTAGCGCACTGTGTGTGAGTGGGGAGTGGTGGAGCAGTGGTTAGGGCAATGTGTGTGTGAGTGGGGAGTGATGGTGCAGTGGTTAGTGCACTGTGTGTGTGTGTGGGGAGTGATGGTGGTGGTGGTGTTGTAAACATCGCTAGAACTGGGAGAGAGACAAAGTCGGTCGGGCGTTGTGGTGCTGGCCACCCACTCCCTTTGTGTGTAGCCACAGTGCCGGTAGCCTTCATAGGTGCTATTGCTCAAAGCACTTGCCCCTACAACCAGAAAGAGTCTACCTGGGGTAGCTTTGTCTGTGTCTCTGTGACAACATTTGCCCCGACAACCAGCTAGAGGCTACCTGGTGTAGCTTTGTCTATGTATGTTTTGACAGCACTTGCCCCTACAGCCCTGCTAGAATTTATCTGGGTTAGCTTTTTTTATCTGTGTGGCAGCAATTGCCCCTACAGCCCTGCGAGAGGCTACCTAAGGTACCGGTATCCACTCACCTCTTCTTTACGCTGCCCGATGGGGCTTGGGGGGGGGGAAAGGCTCGCCCTGAACTCCACCCTGCGAACCTCACGCGGAATGTTGAGGACGGCTGAGGCCGCTGAACTTCGTGCCGACGTTCCTGAATGACGACTCCGCAGAATTTTTTTTTGCTCCGCCCCCACTCCCTTATATGGCAACAAAAACCCGTTAGTACCCAGATCATCTGACGTCATCCTGCGCATCCAATCGAACGCCCCCGGCCGTTGGGGGGTGGTGGGGGGGGGAGGCTCGTCATCCCCCCCACCCGCGCCGCCGCCCCCGCCCCCCTCCCGCTGTTTACCCAGTGACAAATCGCTGCCCGTGGCGCTAACGGTGATTGGCTGGGACTGTTGCCGGGGGCTGCAGAGGCGCCGGGGGGTGTCTGAGAGGAGGCAGAAGCTGTGAGGTGACGTCATCGGTTGGGCCCAATCAAAGGTAGACGAGAAGCGACGGCGGTGATTGGCTGGGACTGTTGCCGGGGGCTGCAGAGGCGCCGGGGGGTGTCTGAGAGGAGGCAGAAGCTGTGAGGTGACGTCATCGGTTGGGCCCAATCAGGTAGCCTTTGGCAGGGGTGTAGGGGCAAGTGCTTTTACATAGACACAGACAAGGTAGCCCAGGTAGCCTCTAGCGCGGCTGTAGAGGCTAGTGCTGTTACTCTCAGAGAAAGCTACCCCAGGTAGCCTCTAGCAGGGCTGTAGGGGCAAGTGCTGTTACACAAACACATACAAAGCTACCCCAGGTAGCCTCTAGCAGGGCTGTAGGGGCAAGTGCTGTTACACAAACACATACAAAGCTACCTTACGTAGCCTCTCGCAGGGCTGTGGGGTAAGTGCTCTCACACAGATACAAACAAAGCTAACCCAGATAAATTCTAGCAGGGCTGTCGGGGCAGGTGCTGTCAAAACATACATAGACAAAGCTACCCCAGGTAGCCTCTAGCGGGGCTGTAGAGGCAAGTGCTCTCATACACAGACACAGACAAAGCTACCCCAGGTACCCTCTAGCAATGCTGTAGGGGCAAGTGCTGTTACACAAACACAGACAAAGCTACCCCATGTAGCCTCTAGCAATGCTGTAGGGGCAAGTGCTGTTACACAAACACAGACAAAGCTACCTTAGATAGCCTCTCGCAGGGCTGTAGGGGCAAGTGCTGCCACACAGATACAAAAAAGCTAACCCAGATAAATTCTAGCAGGGCTGTAGGGGCAAGTGCTGTCAAAACATACATAGACAAAGCTACCCCAGGTAGCCTCTAGCTGGTTGTCGGGGCAAATGTTGTCACAGCGACACAGACAAAGCTACCCCAGGTAGAATCTTTCTGGTTGTAGGGGCAAGTGCTTTGAGCAATAGCACCTATGAAGGCTACCGTCACTGTGGCTACACACACAGAGGGAGTGGGTGGCCAGCACCACCACGCCCGACCGCCTTTGTCTCTCTCCCAGTTCTAGTGATGTTTACAACACCACCACCACCATCACTCCCCACACACACACACAGTGCGCTAACCACTGCACCATCACTCCCCACTCACACACACAGTGCGCTAACCACTGCACCACCACTCCCCACTCAGACACACAATGCCCTAACCACTGCTCCACCACTCCCCACTCACACAGAGTGCGCTAACCACTGCACCACCACTCCCCACTCACACACAGTGCGCTAACCACTGCACCACCACTCCCCACTCACACACAGTGCGCTAACCACTGCACCACCACTCCCCACACACACTCAACGTGTGCTAACCACTGCACCACCACTCCCTCCACACAAATTATTTCGCGACTCAATGCTGCCCTCTTCTGGTAAAAAAACTAGAATCTCACCCACCAACTCACCCACTCACCCACCCACCCATTCATCCAGACAAAGCTACCCCACGTAGCCTCTAGCTGGTTGTAGGGGCAAGTGCTGTTCCACAGACACTGTGTTTGTGTAACAGCACTTGCCCCTACAGCATTGCTAAAGGGTACCTGGGGTAGCTTTCTCTGTGTCTGTGTATGAGAGCACTTGCCCCTACAGCCCCGCTAGAGGCTACCTGGGGTAACTTTGTCTATGTATGTTTTGACAGCATTTGCCCCGTCAGCCCTGCTAGAATTTATCTGGGTTAGCTTTGTATGTATCTGTGTGAGAGCACTTGCCCCTACAGCCCTGCGAGAGGCTACCTAAGGTAGCTTTTTCTGTGTTTGTGTAACAGCACTTGCCCCTACAGCCCTGCTAGAGGCTACCCGGGGTAGCTTTCTCTGTGTGTAACAGCACTAGCCTCTACTGCCGCGCTAGAGGCTACCTGGGGTAGCTTTGTCTGTGTCTATGTAAAAGCACTTGCCCCTACAGCCCTGCCAAAGGCTACCTGGGGTAGCTTTGTCAGTGTCTGTGGAACAGCACTTGCCCCCACAGCCAGCTAGAGGCTACCTGGGGTAGCTTTGTCTGGATGAGTGGGTGGGTGGTTGAGTGAGGGGGTGAGTTGGTGAGTGAGATTCTAGTTTTTACCACAAGAGGGCAGCATTGAGTCGCGACATAATTTGTGTGGGGGGAGTGGTGGTGCAGTGGTTAGCGCACGTTGAGTGTGTGTGGGGAGTGGTGGTGCAGTGGTTAGCGCACTGTGTGAGTGGGGAGTGGTGGAGCAGTGGTTAGGGCATTGTGTGTCTGAGTGGGGAGTGGTGGTGCAGTGGTTAGCGCACTGTGTGTGTGAGTGGGGAGTGATGGTGCAGTGGTTAGCGCACTGTGTGTGTGTGTGGGGAGTGATGGTGGTGGTGGTGTTGTAAACATCGCTAGAACTGGGAGAGAGACAAAGGCGGTCGGGCGTGGTGGTGCTGGCCACCCACTCCCTGTGTGTGTAGCCACAGTGCCGGTAGCCTTCATAGGTGCTATTGCTCACAGCACTTGCCCCTACAACCAGAAAGAGTCTACCTGGGGTAGCTTTGTCTGTGTCTCTGTGACAACATTTGCCCCGACAACCAGCTAGAGGCTACCTGGGGTAGGTTTGTCTATGTATGTTTTGACAGCACTTGCCCCTACAGCCCTGCTAGAATTTATCTGGGTTAGCTTTTTTGTATCTGTGTGGCAGCACTTGCCCCTACAGCCCTGCGAGAGGCTACCTAAGGTACCGGTATCCACTCACCTCTTCTTTACGCTGCCCGATGGGGCTTGGGGGGGGGGGGAAAGGCTCGCCCTGAACTCCACCCTGCGAACCTCACGCGGAATGTTGAGGACGGCTGAGGCCGCCTGAACTTCGTGCCGACGTTCCTGAATGACGACTCCGCAGAATTTTTTTTTGCTCCGCCCCCACTCCCTTATATGGCAACAAAAACCCGTTAGTACCCGGATCATCTGACGTCATCCTGCGCATCCAATCGAACGCCCCCGGCCGTTGGGGGGTGGTGGGGGGGGAGGCTCGTCATCCCCCCCACCCGCGCCGCCGCCCCCGCCCCCCTCCCGCTGTTTACCCAGTGACAAATCGCTGCCCGTGGCGCTAACGGTGATTGGCTGGGACTGTTGCCGGGGGCTGCAGAGGCGCCGGGGGGTGTCTGAGAGGAGGCAGAAGCTGTGAGGTGACGTCATCGGTTGGGCCCAATCAAAGGTAGACGAGAAGCGACGGCGGTGATTGGCTGGGACTGTTGCCGGGGGCTGCAGAGGCGCCGGGGGGTGTCTGAGAGGAGGCAGAAGCTGTGAGGTGACGTCATCGGTTGGGCCCAATCAGGTAGCCTTTGGCAGGGGTGTAGGGGCAAGTGCTTTTACATAGACACAGACAAGGTAGCCCAGGTAGCCTCTAGCGCGGCTGTAGAGGCTAGTGCTGTTACTCTCAGAGAAAGCTACCCCAGGTAGCCTCTAGCAGGGCTGTAGGGGCAAGTGCTGTTACACAAACACATACAAAGCTACCCCAGGTAGCCTCTAGCAGGGCTGTAGGGGCAAGTGCTGTTACACAAACACATACAAAGCTACCTTACGTAGCCTCTCGCAGGGCTGTGGGGTAAGTGCTCTCACACAGATACAAACAAAGCTAACCCAGATAAATTATAGCAGGGCTGTCGGGGCAGGTGCTGTCAAAACATACATAGACAAAGCTACCCCAGGTAGCCTCTAGCGGGGCTGTAGAGGCAAGTGCTCTCATACACAGACACAGACAAAGCTACCCCAGGTACCCTCTAGCAATGCTGTAGGGGCAAGTGCTGTTACACAAACACAGACAAAGCTACCCCATGTAGCCTCTAGCAATGCTGTAGGGGCAAGTGCTGTTACACAAACACAGACAAAGCTACCTTAGATAGCCTCTCGCAGGGCTGTAGGGGCAAGTGCTGCCACACAGATACAAAAAAGCTAACCCAGATAAATTCTAGCAGGGCTGTAGGGGCAAGTGCTGTCAAAACATACATAGACAAAGCTACCCCAGGTAGCCTCTAGCTGGTTGTCGGGGCAAATGTTGTCACAGCGACACAGACAAAGCTACCCCAGGTAGAATCTTTCTGGTTGTAGGGGCAAGTGCTTTGAGCAATAGCACCTATGAAGGCTACCGTCACTGTGGCTACACACACAGAGGGAGTGGGTGGCCAGCACCACCACGCCCGACCGCCTTTGTCTCTCTCCCAGTTCTAGTGATGTTTACAACACCACCACCATCACTCCCCACACACACACACAGTGCGCTAACCACTGCACCATCACTCCCCACTCACACACACAGTGCGCTAACCACTGCACCACCACTCCCCACTCAGACACACAATGCCCTAACCACTGCTCCACCACTCCCCACTCACACAGAGTGCGCTAACCACTGCACCACCACTCCCCACTCACACACAGTGCGCTAACCACTGCACCACCACTCCCCACTCACACACAGTGCGCTAACCACTGCACCACCACTCCCCACACACACTCAACGTGTGCTAACCACTGCACCACCACTCCCTCCACACAAATTATTTCGCGACTCAATGCTGCCCTCTTCTGGTAAAAAACTAGAATCTCACCCACCAACTCACCCACTCACCCACCCACCCATTCATCCAGACAAAGCTACCCCACGTAGCCTCTAGCTGGTTGTAGGGGCAAGTGCTGTTCCACAGACACTGTGTTTGTGTAACAGCACTTGCCCCTACAGCATTGCTAAAGGGTACCTGGGGTAGCTTTCTCTGTGTCTGTGTATGAGAGCACTTGCCCCTACAGCCCCGCTAGAGGCTACCTGGGGTAACTTTGTCTATGTATGTTTTGACAGCATTTGCCCCGTCAGCCCTGCTAGAATTTATCTGGGTTAGCTTTGTATGTATCTGTGTGAGAGCACTTGCCCCTACAGCCCTGCGAGAGGCTACCTAAGGTAGCTTTTTCTGTGTTTGTGTAACAGCACTTGCCCCTACAGCCCTGCTAGAGGCTACCCGGGGTAGCTTTCTCTGTGTGTAACAGCACTAGCCTCTACTGCCGCGCTAGAGGCTACCTGGGGTAGCTTTGTCTGTGTCTATGTAAAAGCACTTGCCCCTACAGCCCTGCCAAAGGCTACCTGGGGTAGCTTTGTCAGTGTCTGTGGAACAGCACTTGCCCCCACAGCCAGCTAGAGGCTACCTGGGGTAGCTTTGTCTGGATGAGTGGGTGGGTGGTTGAGTGAGGGGGTGAGTTGGTGAGTGAGATTCTAGTTTTTACCACAAGAGGGCAGCATTGAGTTGCGACATAATTTGTGTGGGGGGAGTGGTGGTGCAGTGGTTAGCGCACGTTGAGTGTGTGTGGGGAGTGGTGGTGCAGTGGTTAGCGCACTGTGTGTGAGTGGGGAGTGGTGGTGCAGTGGTTAGCGCACTGTGTGTGAGTGGGGAGTGGTGGAGCAGTGGTTAGGGCAATGTGTGTGTGAGTGGGGAGTGATGGTGCAGTGGTTAGTGCACTGTGTGTGTGTGTGGGGAGTGATGGTGGTGGTGGTGTTGTAAACATCGCTAGAACTGGGAGAGAGACAAAGTCGGTCGGGCGTTGTGGTGCTGGCCACCCACTCCCTCTGTGTGTGTAGCCACAGTGCCGGTAGCCTTCATAGGTGCTATTGCTCAAAGCACTTGCCCCTACAACCAGAAAGAGTCTACCTGGGGTAGCTTTGTCTGTGTCTCTGTGACAACATTTGCCCCGACAACCAGCTAGAGGCTACCTGGTGTAGCTTTGTCTATGTATGTTTTGACAGCACTTGCCCCTACAGCCCTGCTAGAATTTATCTGGGTTAGCTTTTTTTATCTGTGTGGCAGCAATTGCCCCTACAGCCCTGCGAGAGGCTACCTAAGGTACCGGTATCCACTCACCTCTTCTTTACGCTGCCCGATGGGGCTTGGGGGGGGGGGAAAGGCTCGCCCTGAACTCCACCCTGCGAACCTCACGCGGAATGTTGAGGACGGCTGAGGCCGCTGAACTTCGTGCCGACGTTCCTGAATGACGACTCCGCAGAATTTTTTTTTGCTCCGCCCCCACTCCCTTATATGGCAACAAAAACCCGTTAGTACCCGGATCATCTGACGTCATCCTGCGCATCCAATCGAACGCCCCCGGCCGTTGGGGGGTGGTGGGGGGGGAGGCTCGTCATCCCCCCCACCCGCGCCGCCGCCCCCGCCCCCCTCCCGCTGTTTACCCAGTGACAAATCGCTGCCCGTGGCGCTAACGGTGATTGGCTGGGACTGTTGCCGGGGGCTGCAGAGGCGCCGGGGGGTGTCTGAGAGGAGGCAGAAGCTGTGAGGTGACGTCATCGGTTGGGCCCAATCAAAGGTAGACGAGAAGCGACGGCGGTGATTGGCTGGGACTGTTGCCGGGGGCTGCAGAGGCGCCGGGGGGTGTCTGAGAGGAGGCAGAAGCTGTGAGGTGACGTCATCGGTTGGGCCCAATCAGGTAGCCTTTGGCAGGGGTGTAGGGGCAAGTGCTTTTACATAGACACAGACAAGGTAGCCCAGGTAGCCTCTAGCGCGGCTGTAGAGGCTAGTGCTGTTACTCTCAGAGAAAGCTACCCCAGGTAGCCTCTAGCAGGGCTGTAGGGGCAAGTGCTGTTACACAAACACATACAAAGCTACCCCAGGTAGCCTCTAGCAGGGCTGTAGGGGCAAGTGCTGTTACACAAACACATACAAAGCTACCTTACGTAGCCTCTCGCAGGGCTGTGGGGTAAGTGCTCTCACACAGATACAAACAAAGCTAACCCAGATAAATTCTAGCAGGGCTGTCGGGGCAGGTGCTGTCAAAACATACATAGACAAAGCTACCCCATGTAGCCTCTAGCAATGCTGTAGGGGCAAGTGCTGTTACACAAACACAGACAAAGCTACCTTAGATAGCCTCTCGCAGGGCTGTAGGGGCAAGTGCTGCCACACAGATACAAAAAAGCTAACCCAGATAAATTCTAGCAGGGCTGTAGGGGCAAGTGCTGTCAAAACATACATAGACAAAGCTACCCCAGGTAGCCTCTAGCTGGTTGTCGGGGCAAATGTTGTCACAGCGACACAGACAAAGCTACCCCAGGTAGAATCTTTCTGGTTGTAGGGGCAAGTGCTTTGAGCAATAGCACCTATGAAGGCTACCGTCACTGTGGCTACACACACAGAGGGAGTGGGTGGCCAGCACCACCACGCCCGACCGCCTTTGTCTCTCTCCCAGTTCTAGTGATGTTTACAACACCACCACCACCATCACTCCCCACACACACACACAGTGCGCTAACCACTGCACCATCACTCCCCACTCACACACACAGTGCGCTAACCACTGCACCACCACTCCCCACTCAGACACACAATGCCCTAACCACTGCTCCACCACTCCCCACTCACACAGAGTGCGCTAACCACTGCACCACCACTCCCCACTCACACACAGTGCGCTAACCACTGCATGAACCACTTCCCACTCACACACAGTGCGCTAACCACTGCACCACCACTCCCCACACACACTCAACGTGCGCTAACCACTGCACCACCACTCCCCCCACACAAATTATTTCGCGACTCAATGCTGCCCTCTTGTGGTAAAAAACTAGAATCTCACTAGCTTTGTCAGTGTCTGTGGAACAGCACTTGCCCCTACAACCAGCTAGAGGCTACGTGGGGTAGCTTTGTCTGGATGAATGGGTGGGTGAGTGGGTGAGTTTGTGAGTGAAATTCTAGTTTTTTACCACAAGAGGGCAGCATGGAGTCACGAAAAAATTTGTGTGGGGGGAGTGGTGGTGCAGTGGTTAGCGCACGTTGAGTGTGTGGGGAGTGGTGGTGCAGTGGTTAGCGCACTGTGTGTGAGTGGGGAGTGGTGGTGCAGTGGTTAGCGCACTGTGTGTGAGTGGGGAGTGGTGGTGCAGTGGTTAGCGCACTCTGTGTGAGTGGGGAGTGGTGGAGCAGTGGTTAGGGCATTGTGTGTCTGAGTGGGGAGTGGTGGTGCAGTGGTTAGCGCACTGTGTGTGTGAGTGGGGAGTGATGGTGCAGTGGTTAGCGCACTGTGTGTGTGTGTGGGGAGTGATGGTGGTGGTGGTGTTGTAAACATCGCTAGAACTGGGAGAGAGACAAAGGCGGTCGGGCGTGGTGGTGCTGGCCACCCACTCCCTCTGTGTGTGTAGCCACAGTGCCGGTAGCCTTCATAGGCGCTATTGCTCACAGCACTTGCCCCTACAACCAGAAAGAGTCTACCTGGGGTAGCTTTGTCTGGATGAGTGGGTGGGTGGTTGAGTGAGGGGGTGAGTTGGTGAGTGAGATTCTAGTTTTTACCACAAGAGGGCAGCATTGAGTTGCGACATAATTTGTGTGGGGGGAGTGGTGGTGCAGTGGTTAGCGCACGTTGAGTGTGTGTGGGGAGTGGTGGTGCAGTGGTTAGCGCACTGTGTGTGAGTGGGGAGTGGTGGTGCAGTGGTTAGGGCAATGTGTGTGTGAGTGGGGAGTGATGGTGCAGTGGTTAGTGCACTGTGTGTGTGTGTGGGGAGTGGTGGTGCAGTGGTTAGCGCACTGTGTGTGAGTGTGGAGCGGTAGTGCAGTGGTTAGCGCACTGTATGTGAGTGGGGAGTGGTGGAGCAGTGGTTATGGCATTGTGTGTCTGAGTGTGGAGTGGTGGTGCAGTGGTTAGCGCACGTTGAGTGTGTGTGGGGAGTGGTGGTGCAGTGGTTAGCGCACTGTGTGTGAGTGGGGAGTGGTGGTGCAGTGGTTAGCGCACTGTGTGTGAGTGGGGAGTGGTGGAGCAGTGGTTAGGGCACTGTGTGTGTGAGTGGGGAGTGATGGTGCAGTGGTTAGTGCACTGTGTGTGTGTGTGGGGAGTGATGGTGGTGGTGGTGTTGTAAACATCGCTAGAACTGGGAGAGAGACAAAGTCGGTCGGGCGTTGTGGTGCTGGCCACCCACTCCCTTTGTGTGTATCCACAGTGCCGGTAGCCTTCATAGGTGCTATTGCTCAAAGCACTTGCCCCTACAACCAGAAAGAGTCTACCTGGGGTAGCTTTGTCTGTGTCTCTGTGACAACATTTGCCCCGACAACCAGCTAGAGGCTACCTGGGGTAGGTTTGTCTATGTATGTTTTGACAGCACTTGCCCCTACAGCCCTGCTAGAATTTATCTGGGTTAGCTTTTTTGTATCTGTGTGGCAGCACTTGCCCCTACAGCCCTGCGAGAGGCTACCTAAGGTACCGGTATCCACTCACCTCTTCTTTACGCTGCCCGATGGGGCTTGGGGGGGGGGAAAGGCTCGCCCTGAACTCCACCCTGCGAACCTCACGCGGAATGTTGAGGACGGCTGAGGCCGCTGAACTTCGTGCCGACGTTCCTGAATGACGACTCCGCAGAATTTTTTTTTGCTCCGCCCCCACTCCCTTATATGGCAACAAAAACCCGTTAGTACCCGGATCATCTGACGTCATCCTGCGCATCCAATCGAACGCCCCCGGCCGTTGGGGGGTGGTGGGGGGGGAGGCTCGTCATCCCCCCCACCCGCGCCGCCGCCCCCGCCCCCCTCCCGCTGTTTACCCAGTGACAAATCGCTGCCCGTGGCGCTAACGGTGATTGGCTGGGACTGTTGCCGGGGGCTGCAGAGGCGCCGGGGGGTGTCTGAGAGGAGGCAGAAGCTGTGAGGTGACGTCATCGGTTGGGCCCAATCAAAGGTAGACGAGAAGCGACGGCGGTGATTGGCTGGGACTGTTGCCGGGGGCTGCAGAGGCGCCGGGGGGTGTCTGAGAGGAGGCAGAAGCTGTGAGGTGACGTCATCGGTTGGGCCCAATCAGGTAGCCTTTGGCAGGGGTGTAGGGGCAAGTGCTTTTACATAGACACAGACAAGGTAGCCCAGGTAGCCTCTAGCGCGGCTGTAGAGGCTAGTGCTGTTACTCTCAGAGAAAGCTACCCCAGGTAGCCTCTAGCAGGGCTGTAGGGGCAAGTGCTGTTACACAAACACATACAAAGCTACCCCAGGTAGCCTCTAGCAGGGCTGTAGGGGCAAGTGCTGTTACACAAACACATACAAAGCTACCTTACGTAGCCTCTCGCAGGGCTGTGGGGTAAGTGCTCTCACACAGATACAAACAAAGCTAACCCAGATAAATTCTAGCAGGGCTGTCGGGGCAGGTGCTGTCAAAACATACATAGACAAAGCTACCCCAGGTAGCCTCTAGCGGGGCTGTAGAGGCAAGTGCTCTCATACACAGACACAGACAAAGCTACCCCAGGTACCCTCTAGCAATGCTGTAGGGGCAAGTGCTGTTACACAAACACAGACAAAGCTACCCCATGTAGCCTCTAGCAATGCTGTAGGGGCAAGTGCTGTTACACAAACACAGACAAAGCTACCTTAGATAGCCTCTCGCAGGGCTGTAGGGGCAAGTGCTGCCACACAGATACAAAAAAGCTAACCCAGATAAATTCTAGCAGGGCTGTAGGGGCAAGTGCTGTCAAAACATACATAGACAAAGCTACCCCAGGTAGCCTCTAGCTGGTTGTCGGGGCAAATGTTGTCACAGCGACACAGACAAAGCTACCCCAGGTAGAATCTTTCTGGTTGTAGGGGCAAGTGCTTTGAGCAATAGCACCTATGAAGGCTACCGTCACTGTGGCTACACACACAGAGGGAGTGGGTGGCCAGCACCACCACGCCCGACCGCCTTTGTCTCTCTCCCAGTTCTAGTGATGTTTACAACACCACCACCACCATCACTCCCCACACACACACACAGTGCGCTAACCACTGCACCATCACTCCCCACTCACACACACAGTGCGCTAACCACTGCACCACCACTCCCCACTCAGACACACAATGCCCTAACCACTGCTCCACCACTCCCCACTCACACAGAGTGCGCTAACCACTGCACCACCACTCCCCACTCACACACAGTGCGCTAACCACTGCACCACCACTCCCCACTCACACACAGTGCGCTAACCACTGCACCACCACTCCCCACACACACTCAACGTGTGCTAACCACTGCACCACCACTCCCTCCACACAAATTATTTCGCGACTCAATGCTGCCCTCTTCTGGTAAAAAACTAGAATCTCACCCACCAACTCACCCACTCACCCACCCACCCATTCATCCAGACAAAGCTACCCCACGTAGCCTCTAGCTGGTTGTAGGGGCAAGTGCTGTTCCACAGACACTGTGTTTGTGTAACAGCACTTGCCCCTACAGCATTGCTAAAGGGTACCTGGGGTAGCTTTCTCTGTGTCTGTGTATGAGAGCACTTGCCCCTACAGCCCCGCTAGAGGCTACCTGGGGTAACTTTGTCTATGTATGTTTTGACAGCATTTGCCCCGTCAGCCCTGCTAGAATTTATCTGGGTTAGCTTTGTATGTATCTGTGTGAGAGCACTTGCCCCTACAGCCCTGCGAGAGGCTACCTAAGGTAGCTTTTTCTGTGTTTGTGTAACAGCACTTGCCCCTACAGCCCTGCTAGAGGCTACCCGGGGTAGCTTTCTCTGTGTGTAACAGCACTAGCCTCTACTGCCGCGCTAGAGGCTACCTGGGGTAGCTTTGTCTGTGTCTATGTAAAAGCACTTGCCCCTACAGCCCTGCCAAAGGCTACCTGGGGTAGCTTTGTCAGTGTCTGTGGAACAGCACTTGCCCCCACAGCCAGCTAGAGGCTACCTGGGGTAGCTTTGTCTGGATGAGTGGGTGGGTGGTTGAGTGAGGGGGTGAGTTGGTGAGTGAGATTCTAGTTTTTACCACAAGAGGGCAGCATTGAGTTGCGACATAATTTGTGTGGGGGGAGTGGTGGTGCAGTGGTTAGCGCACGTTGAGTGTGTGTGGGGAGTGGTGGTGCAGTGGTTAGCGCACTGTGTGTGAGTGGGGAGTGGTGGTGCAGTGGTTAGCGCACTGTGTGTGAGTGGGGAGTGGTGGAGCAGTGGTTAGGGCAATGTGTGTGTGAGTGGGGAGTGATGGTGCAGTGGTTAGTGCACTGTGTGTGTGTGTGGGGAGTGATGGTGGTGGTGGTGTTGTAAACATCGCTAGAACTGGGAGAGAGACAAAGTCGGTCGGGCGTTGTGGTGCTGGCCACCCACTCCCTTTGTGTGTAGCCACAGTGCCGGTAGCCTTCATAGGTGCTATTGCTCAAAGCACTTGCCCCTACAACCAGAAAGAGTCTACCTGGGGTAGCTTTGTCTGTGTCTCTGTGACAACATTTGCCCCGACAACCAGCTAGAGGCTACCTGGTGTAGCTTTGTCTATGTATGTTTTGACAGCACTTGCCCCTACAGCCCTGCTAGAATTTATCTGGGTTAGCTTTTTTGTATCTGTGTGGCAGCACTTGCCCCTACAGCCCTGCGAGAGGCTACCTAAGGTACCGGTATCCACTCACCTCTTCTTTACGCTGCCCGATGGGGCTTGGGGGGGGGGGAAAGGCTCGCCCTGAACTCCACCCTGCGAACCTCACGCGGAATGTTGAGGACGGCTGAGGCCGCCTGAACTTCGTGCCGACGTTCCTGAATGACGACTCCGCAGAATTTTTTTTTGCTCCGCCCCCACTCCCTTATATGGCAACAAAAACCCGTTAGTACCCGGATCATCTGACGTCATCCTGCGCATCCAATCGAACGCCCCCGGCCGTTGGGGGGTGGTGGGGGGGGAGGCTCGTCATCCCCCCCACCCGCGCCGCCGCCCCCGCCCCCCTCCCGCTGTTTACCCAGTGACAAATCGCTGCCCGTGGCGCTAACGGTGATTGGCTGGGACTGTTGCCGGGGGCTGCAGAGGCGCCGGGGGGTGTCTGAGAGGAGGCAGAAGCTGTGCGGTGACGTCATCGGTTGGGCCCAATCAAAGGTAGACGAGAAGCGACGGCGGTGATTGGCTGGGACTGTTGCCGGGGGCTGCAGAGGCGCCGGGGGGTGTCTGAGAGGAGGCAGAAGCTGTGAGGTGACGTCATCGGTTGGGCCCAATCAGGTAGCCTTTGGCAGGGGTGTAGGGGCAAGTGCTTTTACATAGACACAGACAAGGTAGCCCAGGTAGCCTCTAGCGCGGCTGTAGAGGCTAGTGCTGTTACTCTCAGAGAAAGCTACCCCAGGTAGCCTCTAGCAGGGCTGTAGGGGCAAGTGCTGTTACACAAACACATACAAAGCTACCCCAGGTAGCCTCTAGCAGGGCTGTAGGGGCAAGTGCTGTTACACAAACACATACAAAGCTACCTTACGTAGCCTCTCGCAGGGCTGTGGGGTAAGTGCTCTCACACAGATACAAACAAAGCTAACCCAGATAAATTCTAGCAGGGCTGTCGGGGCAGGTGCTGTCAAAACATACATAGACAAAGCTACCCCAGGTAGCCTCTAGCGGGGCTGTAGAGGCAAGTGCTCTCATACACAGACACAGACAAAGCTACCCCAGGTACCCTCTAGCAATGCTGTAGGGGCAAGTGCTGTTACACAAACACAGACAAAGCTACCCCATGTAGCCTCTAGCAATGCTGTAGGGGCAAGTGCTGTTACACAAACACAGACAAAGCTACCTTAGATAGCCTCTCGCAGGGCTGTAGGGGCAAGTGCTGCCACACAGATACAAAAAAGCTAACCCAGATAAATTCTAGCAGGGCTGTAGGGGCAAGTGCTGTCAAAACATACATAGACAAAGCTACCCCAGGTAGCCTCTAGCTGGTTGTCGGGGCAAATGTTGTCACAGCGACACAGACAAAGCTACCCCAGGTAGAATCTTTCTGGTTGTAGGGGCAAGTGCTTTGAGCAATAGCACCTATGAAGGCTACCGTCACTGTGGCTACACACACAGAGGGAGTGGGTGGCCAGCACCACCACGCCCGACCGCCTTTGTCTCTCTCCCAGTTCTAGTGATGTTTACAACACCACCACCACCATCACTCCCCACACACACACACAGTGCGCTAACCACTGCACCATCACTCCCCACTCACACACACAGTGCGCTAACCACTGCACCACCACTCCCCACTCAGACACACAATGCCCTAACCACTGCTCCACCACTCCCCACTCACACAGAGTGCGCTAACCACTGCACCACCACTCCCCACTCACACACAGTGCGCTAACCACTGCACCACCACTCCCCACTCACACACAGTGCGCTAACCACTGCACCACCACTCCCCACACACACTCAACGTGTGCTAACCACTGCACCACCACTCCCTCCACACAAATTATTTCGCGACTCAATGCTGCCCTCTTCTGGTAAAAAACTAGAATCTCACCCACCAACTCACCCACTCACCCACCCACCCATTCATCCAGACAAAGCTACCCCACGTAGCCTCTAGCTGGTTGTAGGGGCAAGTGCTGTTCCACAGACACTGTGTTTGTGTAACAGCACTTGCCCCTACAGCATTGCTAAAGGGTACCTGGGGTAGCTTTCTCTGTGTCTGTGTATGAGAGCACTTGCCCCTACAGCCCCGCTAGAGGCTACCTGGGGTAACTTTGTCTATGTATGTTTTGACAGCATTTGCCCCGTCAGCCCTGCTAGAATTTATCTGGGTTAGCTTTGTATGTATCTGTGTGAGAGCACTTGCCCCTACAGCCCTGCGAGAGGCTACCTAAGGTAGCTTTTTCTGTGTTTGTGTAACAGCACTTGCCCCTACAGCCCTGCTAGAGGCTACCCGGGGAAGCTTTCTCTGTGTGTAACAGCACTAGCCTCTACTGCCGCGCTAGAGGCTACCTGGGGTAGCTTTGTCTGTGTCTATGTAAAAGCACTTGCCCCTACAGCCCTGCCAAAGGCTACCTGGGGTAGCTTTGTCAGTGTCTGTGGAACAGCACTTGCCCCCACAGCCAGCTAGAGGCTACCTGGGGTAGCTTTGTCTGGATGAGTGGGTGGGTGGTTGAGTGAGGGGGTGAGTTGGTGAGTGAGATTCTAGTTTTTACCACAAGAGGGCAGCATTGAGTTGCGACATAATTTGTGTGGGGGGAGTGGTGGTGCAGTGGTTAGCGCACGTTGAGTGTGTGTGGGGAGTGGTGGTGCAGTGGTTAGCGCACTGTGTGTGAGTGGGGAGTGGTGGTGCAGTGGTTAGCGCACTGTGTGTGAGTGGGGAGTGGTGGAGCAGTGGTTAGGGCAATGTGTGTGTGAGTGGGGAGTGATGGTGCAGTGGTTAGTGCACTGTGTGTGTGTGTGGGGAGTGATGGTGGTGGTGGTGTTGTAAACATCGCTAGAACTGGGAGAGAGACAAAGTCGGTCGGGCGTTGTGGTGCTGGCCACCCACTCCCTTTGTGTGTAGCCACAGTGCCGGTAGCCTTCATAGGTGCTATTGCTCAAAGCACTTGCCCCTACAACCAGAAAGAGTCTACCTGGGGTAGCTTTGTCTGTGTCTCTGTGACAACATTTGCCCCGACAACCAGCTAGAGGCTACCTGGGGTAGGTTTGTCTATGTATGTTTTGACAGCACTTGCCCCTACAGCCCTGCTAGAATTTATCTGGGTTAGCTTTTTTGTATGTGTGTGGCAGCACTTGCCCCTACAGCCCTGCGAGAGGCTACCTAAGGTACCGGTATCCACTCACCTCTTCTTTACGCTGCCCGATGGGGCTTGGGGGGGGGGGAAAGGCTCGCCCTGAACTCCACCCTGCGAACCTCACGCGGAATGTTGAGGACGGCTGAGGCCGCCTGAACTTCGTGCCGACGTTCCTGAATGACGACTCCGCAGAATTTTTTTTTGCTCCGCCCCCACTCCCTTATATGGCAACAAAAACCCGTTAGTACCCGGATCATCTGACGTCATCCTGCGCATCCAATCGAACGCCCCCGGCCGTTGGGGGGTGGTGGGGGGGGAGGCTCGTCATCCCCCCCACCCGCGCCGCCGCCCCCGCCCCCCTCCCGCTGTTTACCCAGTGACAAATCGCTGCCCGTGGCGCTAACGGTGATTGGCTGGGACTGTTGCCGGGGGCTGCAGAGGCGCCGGGGGGTGTCTGAGAGGAGGCAGAAGCTGTGAGGTGACGTCATCGGTTGGGCCCAATCAAAGGTAGACGAGAAGCGACGGCGGTGATTGGCTGGGACTGTTGCCGGGGGCTGCAGAGGCGCCGGGGGGTGTCTGAGAGGAGGCAGAAGCTGTGAGGTGACGTCATCGGTTGGGCCCAATCAGGTAGCCTTTGGCAGGGGTGTAGGGGCAAGTGCTTTTACATAGACACAGACAAGGTAGCCCAGGTAGCCTCTAGCGCGGCTGTAGAGGCTAGTGCTGTTACTCTCAGAGAAAGCTACCCCAGGTAGCCTCTAGCAGGGCTGTAGGGGCAAGTGCTGTTACACAAACACATACAAAGCTACCCCAGGTAGCCTCTAGCAGGGCTGTAGGGGCAAGTGCTGTTACACAAACACATACAAAGCTACCTTACGTAGCCTCTCGCAGGGCTGTGGGGTAAGTGCTCTCACACAGATACAAACAAAGCTAACCCAGATAAATTCTAGCAGGGCTGTCGGGGCAGGTGCTGTCAAAACATACATAGACAAAGCTACCCCAGGTAGCCTCTAGCGGGGCTGTAGAGGCAAGTGCTCTCATACACAGACACAGACAAAGCTACCCCAGGTACCCTCTAGCAATGCTGTAGGGGCAAGTGCTGTTACACAAACACAGACAAAGCTACCCCATGTAGCCTCTAGCAATGCTGTAGGGGCAAGTGCTGTTACACAAACACAGACAAAGCTACCTTAGATAGCCTCTCGCAGGGCTGTAGGGGCAAGTGCTGCCACACAGATACAAAAAAGCTAACCCAGATAAATTCTAGCAGGGCTGTAGGGGCAAGTGCTGTCAAAACATACATAGACAAAGCTACCCCAGGTAGCCTCTAGCTGGTTGTCGGGGCAAATGTTGTCACAGCGACACAGACAAAGCTACCCCAGGTAGAATCTTTCTGGTTGTAGGGGCAAGTGCTTTGAGCAATAGCACCTATGAAGGCTACCGTCACTGTGGCTACACACACAGAGGGAGTGGGTGGCCAGCACCACCACGCCCGACCGCCTTTGTCTCTCTCCCAGTTCTAGTGATGTTTACAACACCACCACCACCATCACTCCCCACACACACACACAGTGCGCTAACCACTGCACCATCACTCCCCACTCACACACACAGTGCACTAACCACTGCACCACCACTCCCCACTCAGACACACAATGCCCTAACCACTGCTCCACCACTCCCCACTCACACAGAGTGCGCTAACCACTGCACCACCACTCCCCACTCACACACAGTGCGCTAACCACTGCACCACCACTCCCCACTCACACACAGTGCGCTAACCACTGCACCACCACTCCCCACACACACTCAACGTGTGCTAACCACTGCACCACCACTCCCTCCACACAAATTATTTCGCGACTCAATGCTGCCCTCTTCTGGTAAAAAACTAGAATCTCACCCACCAACTCACCCACTCACCCACCCACCCATTCATCCAGACAAAGCTACCCCACGTAGCCTCTAGCTGGTTGTAGGGGCAAGTGCTGTTCCACAGACACTGTGTTTGTGTAACAGCACTTGCCCCTACAGCATTGCTAAAGGGTACCTGGGGTAGCTTTCTCTGTGTCTGTGTATGAGAGCACTTGCCCCTACAGCCCCGCTAGAGGCTACCTGGGGTAACTTTGTCTATGTATGTTTTGACAGCATTTGCCCCGTCAGCCCTGCTAGAATTTATCTGGGTTAGCTTTGTATGTATCTGTGTGAGAGCACTTGCCCCTACAGCCCTGCGAGAGGCTACCTAAGGTAGCTTTTTCTGTGTTTGTGTAACAGCACTTGCCCCTACAGCCCTGCTAGAGGCTACCCGGGGTAGCTTTCTCTGTGTGTAACAGCACTAGCCTCTACTGCCGCGCTAGAGGCTACCTGGGGTAGCTTTGTCTGTGTCTATGTAAAAGCACTTGCCCCTACAGCCCTGCCAAAGGCTACCTGGGGTAGCTTTGTCAGTGTCTGTGGAACAGCACTTGCCCCCACAGCCAGCTAGAGGCTACCTGGGGTAGCTTTGTCTGGATGAGTGGGTGGGTGGTTGAGTGAGGGGGTGAGTTGGTGAGTGAGATTCTAGTTTTTACCACAAGAGGGCAGCATTGAGTCGCGAAATAATTTGTGTGGGGGGAGTGGTGGTGCAGTGGTTAGCGCACGTTGAGTGTGTGTGGGGAGTGGTGGTGCAGTGGTTAGCGCACTGTGTGTGAGTGGGGAGTGGTGGTGCAGTGGTTAGCGCACTGTGTGTGAGTGGGGAGTGGTGGAGCAGTGGTTAGGGCAATGTGTGTGTGAGTGGGGAGTGATGGTGCAGTGGTTAGTGCACTGTGTGTGTGTGTGGGGAGTGATGGTGGTGGTGGTGTTGTAAACATCGCTAGAACTGGGAGAGAGACAAAGTCGGTCGGGCGTTGTGGTGCTGGCCACCCACTCCCTTTGTGTGTAGCCACAGTGCCGGTAGCCTTCATAGGTGCTATTGCTCAAAGCACTTGCCCCTACAACCAGAAAGAGTCTACCTGGGGTAGCTTTGTCTGTGTCTCTGTGACAACATTTGCCCCGACAACCAGCTAGAGGCTACCTGGTGTAGCTTTGTCTATGTATGTTTTGACAGCACTTGCCCCTACAGCCCTGCTAGAATTTATCTGGGTTAGCTTTTTTTATCTGTGTGGCAGCACTTGCCCCTACAGCCCTGCGAGAGGCTACCTAAGGTACCGGTATCCACTCACCTCTTCTTTACGCTGCCCGATGGGGTTTGGGGGGGGGGGGAAAGGCTCGCCCTGAACTCCACCCTGCGAACCTCACGCGGAATGTTGAGGACGGCTGAGGCCGCCTGAACTTCGTGCCGACGTTCCTGAATGACGACTCCGCAGAATTTTTTTTTGCTCCGCCCCCACTCCCTTATATGGCAACAAAAACCCGTTAGTACCCGGATCAACTGACGTCATCCTGCGCATCCAATCGAACGCCCCCGGCCGTTGGGGGGTGGTGGGGGGGGAGGCTCGTCATCCCCCCCACCCGCGCCGCCGCCCCCGCCCCCCTCCCGCTGTTTACCCAGTGACAAATCGCTGCCCGTGGCGCTAACGGTGATTGGCTGGGACTGTTGCCGGGGGCTGCAGAGGCGCCGGGGGGTGTCTGAGAGGAGGCAGAAGCTGTGAGGTGACGTCATCGGTTGGGCCCAATCAAAGGTAGACGAGAAGCGACGGCGGTGATTGGCTGGGACTGTTGCCGGGGGCTGCAGAGGCGCCGGGGGGTGTCTGAGAGGAGGCAGAAGCTGTGAGGTGACGTCATCGGTTGGGCCCAATCAGGTAGCCTTTGGCAGGGGTGTAGGGGCAAGTGCTTTTACATAGACACAGACAAGGTAGCCCAGGTAGCCTCTAGCGCGGCTGTAGAGGCTAGTGCTGTTACTCTCAGAGAAAGCTACCCCAGGTAGCCTCTAGCAGGGCTGTAGGGGCAAGTGCTGTTACACAAACACATACAAAGCTACCCCAGGTAGCCTCTAGCAGGGCTGTAGGGGCAAGTGCTGTTACACAAACACATACAAAGCTACCTTACGTAGCCTCTCGCAGGGCTGTGGGGTAAGTGCTCTCACACAGATACAAACAAAGCTAACCCAGATAAATTCTAGCAGGGCTGTCGGGGCAGGTGCTGTCAAAACATACATAGACAAAGCTACCCCATGTAGCCTCTAGCAATGCTGTAGGGGCAAGTGCTGTTACACAAACACAGACAAAGCTACCTTAGATAGCCTCTCGCAGGGCTGTAGGGGCAAGTGCTGCCACACAGATACAAAAAAGCTAACCCAGATAAATTCTAGCAGGGCTGTAGGGGCAAGTGCTGTCAAAACATACATAGACAAAGCTACCCCAGGTAGCCTCTAGCTGGTTGTCGGGGCAAATGTTGTCACAGCGACACAGACAAAGCTACCCCAGGTAGAATCTTTCTGGTTGTAGGGGCAAGTGCTTTGAGCAATAGCACCTATGAAGGCTACCGTCACTGTGGCTACACACACAGAGGGAGTGGGTGGCCAGCACCACCACGCCCGACCGCCTTTGTCTCTCTCCCAGTTCTAGTGATGTTTACAACACCACCACCACCATCACTCCCCACACACACACACAGTGCGCTAACCACTGCACCATCACTCCCCACTCACACACACAGTGCGCTAACCACTGCACCACCACTCCCCACTCAGACACACAATGCCCTAACCACTGCTCCACCACTCCCCACTCACACAGAGTGCGCTAACCACTGCACCACCACTCCCCACTCACACACAGTGCGCTAACCACTGCATGAACCACTTCCCACTCACACACAGTGCGCTAACCACTGCACCACCACTCCCCACACACACTCAACGTGCGCTAACCACTGCACCACCACTCCCCCCACACAAATTATTTCGCGACTCAATGCTGCCCTCTTGTGGTAAAAAACTAGAATCTCACTAGCTTTGTCAGTGTCTGTGGAACAGCACTTGCCCCTACAACCAGCTAGAGGCTACGTGGGGTAGCTTTGTCTGGATGAATGGGTGGGTGAGTGGGTGAGTTTGTGAGTGAAATTCTAGTTTTTTACCACAAGAGGGCAGCATGGAGTCACGAAAAAATTTGTGTGGGGGGAGTGGTGGTGCAGTGGTTAGCGCACGTTGAGTGTGTGGGGAGTGGTGGTGCAGTGGTTAGCGCACTGTGTGTGAGTGGGGAGTGGTGGTGCAGTGGTTAGCGCACTGTGTGTGAGTGGGGAGTGGTGGTGCAGTGGTTAGCGCACTCTGTGTGAGTGGGGAGTGGTGGAGCAGTGGTTAGGGCATTGTGTGTCTGAGTGGGGAGTGGTGGTGCAGTGGTTAGCGCACTGTGTGTGTGAGTGGGGAGTGATGGTGCAGTGGTTAGCGCACTGTGTGTGTGAGTGGGGAGTGATGGTGCAGTGGTTAGCGCACTGTGTGTGTGTGTGGGGAGTGATGGTGGTGGTGGTGTTGTAAACATCGCTAGAACTGGGAGAGAGACAAAGGCGGTCGGGCGTGGTGGTGCTGGCCACCCACTCCCTCTGTGTGTGTAGCCACAGTGCCGGTAGCCTTCATAGGCGCTATTGCTCACAGCACTTGCCCCTACAACCAGAAAGAGTCTACCTGGGGTAGCTTTGTCTGTGTCTCTGTGACAACATTTGCCCCGACAACCAGCTAGAGGCTACCTGGGGTAGGTTTGTCTATGTATGTTTTGACAGCACTTGCCCCTACAGCCCTGCTAGAATTTATCTGGGTTAGCTTTTTTTATCTGTGTGGCAGCAATTGCCCCTACAGCCCTGCGAGAGGCTACCTAAGGTACCGGTATCCACTCACCTCTTCTTTACGCTGCCCGATGGGGCTTGGGGGGGGGAAAGGCTCGCCCTGAACTCCACCCTGCGAACCTCACGCGGAATGTTGAGGACGGCTGAGGCCGCCTGAACTTCGTGCCGACGTTCCTGAATGACGACTCCGCAGAATGTTTTTTTTGCTCCGCCCCCACTCCCTTATATGGCAACAAAAACCCGTTAGTACCCGGATCATCTGACGTCATCCTGCGCATCCAATCGAACGCCCCCGGCCGTTGGGGGGTGGTGGGGGGGGAGGCTCGTCATCCCCCCCACCCGCGCCGCCGCCCCCGCCCCCCTCCCGCTGTTTACCCAGTGACAAATCGCTGCCCGTGGCGCTAACGGTGATTGGCTGGGACTGTTGCCGGGGGCTGCAGAGGCGCCGGGGGGTGTCTGAGAGGAGGCAGAAGCTGTGAGGTGACGTCATCGGTTGGGCCCAATCAAAGGTAGACGAGAAGCGACGGCGGTGATTGGCTGGGACTGTTGCCGGGGGCTGCAGAGGCGCCGGGGGGTGTCTGAGAGGAGGCAGAAGCTGTGAGGTGACGTCATCGGTTGGGCCCAATCAGGTAGCCTTTGGCAGGGGTGTAGGGGCAAGTGCTTTTACATAGACACAGACAAGGTAGCCCAGGTAGCCTCTAGCGCGGCTGTAGAGGCTAGTGCTGTTACTCTCAGAGAAAGCTACCCCAGGTAGCCTCTAGCAGGGCTGTAGGGGCAAGTGCTGTTACACAAACACATACAAAGCTACCCCAGGTAGCCTCTAGCAGGGCTGTAGGGGCAAGTGCTGTTACACAAACACATACAAAGCTACCTTACGTAGCCTCTCGCAGGGCTGTGGGGTAAGTGCTCTCACACAGATACAAACAAAGCTAACCCAGATAAATTCTAGCAGGGCTGTCGGGGCAGGTGCTGTCAAAACATACATAGACAAAGCTACCCCATGTAGCCTCTAGCAATGCTGTAGGGGCAAGTGCTGTTACACAAACACAGACAAAGCTACCTTAGATAGCCTCTCGCAGGGCTGTAGGGGCAAGTGCTGCCACACAGATACAAAAAAGCTAACCCAGATAAATTCTAGCAGGGCTGTAGGGGCAAGTGCTGTCAAAACATACATAGACAAAGCTACCCCAGGTAGCCTCTAGCTGGTTGTCGGGGCAAATGTTGTCACAGCGACACAGACAAAGCTACCCCAGGTAGAATCTTTCTGGTTGTAGGGGCAAGTGCTTTGAGCAATAGCACCTATGAAGGCTACCGTCACTGTGGCTACACACACAGAGGGAGTGGGTGGCCAGCACCACCACGCCCGACCGCCTTTGTCTCTCTCCCAGTTCTAGTGATGTTTACAACACCACCACCACCATCACTCCCCACACACACACACAGTGCGCTAACCACTGCACCATCACTCCCCACTCACACACACAGTGCGCTAACCACTGCACCACCACTCCCCACTCAGACACACAATGCCCTAACCACTGCTCCACCACTCCCCACTCACACAGAGTGCGCTAACCACTGCACCACCACTCCCCACTCACACACAGTGCGCTAACCACTGCATGAACCACTTCCCACTCACACACAGTGCGCTAACCACTGCACCACCACTCCCCACACACACTCAACGTGCGCTAACCACTGCACCACCACTCCCCCCACACAAATTATTTCGCGACTCAATGCTGCCCTCTTGTGGTAAAAAACTAGAATCTCACTAGCTTTGTCAGTGTCTGTGGAACAGCACTTGCCCCTACAACCAGCTAGAGGCTACGTGGGGTAGCTTTGTCTGGATGAATGGGTGGGTGAGTGGGTGAGTTTGTGAGTGAAATTCTAGTTTTTTACCACAAGAGGGCAGCATGGAGTCACGAAAAAATTTGTGTGGGGGGAGTGGTGGTGCAGTGGTTAGCGCACGTTGAGTGTGTGGGGAGTGGTGGTGCAGTGGTTAGCGCACTGTGTGTGAGTGGGGAGTGGTGGTGCAGTGGTTAGCGCACTGTGTGTGAGTGGGGAGTGGTGGTGCAGTGGTTAGCGCACTCTGTGTGAGTGGGGAGTGGTGGAGCAGTGGTTAGGGCATTGTGTGTCTGAGTGGGGAGTGGTGGTGCAGTGGTTAGCGCACTGTGTGTGTGAGTGGGGAGTGATGGTGCAGTGGTTAGCGCACTGTGTGTGTGTGTGGGGAGTGATGGTGGTGGTGGTGTTGTAAACATCGCTAGAACTGGGAGAGAGACAAAGGCGGTCGGGCGTGGTGGTGCTGGCCACCCACTCCCTCTGTGTGTGTAGCCACAGTGCCGGTAGCCTTCATAGGCGCTATTGCTCACAGCACTTGCCCCTACAACCAGAAAGAGTCTACCTGGGGTAGCTTTGTCTGTGTCTCTGTGACAACATTTGCCCCGACAACCAGCTAGAGGCTACCTGGGGTAGGTTTGTCTATGTATGTTTTGACAGCACTTGCCCCTACAGCCTTGCTAGAATTTATCTGGGTTAGCTTTTTTGTATGTGTGTGGCAGCACTTGCCCCTACAGCCCTGCGAGAGGCTACCTAAGGTACCGGTATCCACTCACCTCTTCTTTACGCTGCCCGATGGGGCTTGGGGGGGGGGGAAAGGCTCGCCCTGAACTCCACCCTGCGAACCTCACGCGGAATGTTGAGGACGGCTGAGGCCGCCTGAACTTCGTGCCGACGTTCCTGAATGACGACTCCGCAGAATTTTTTTTTGCTCCGCCCCCACTCCCTTATATGGCAACAAAAACCCGTTAGTACCCGGATCATCTGACGTCATCCTGCGCATCCAATCGAACGCCCCCGGCCGTTGGGGGGTGGTGGGGGGGGAGGCTCGTCATCCCCCCCACCCGCGCCGCCGCCCCCGCCCCCCTCCCGCTGTTTACCCAGTGACAAATCGCTGCCCGTGGCGCTAACGGTGATTGGCTGGGACTGTTGCCGGGGGCTGCAGAGGCGCCGGGGGGTGTCTGAGAGGAGGCAGAAGCTGTGAGGTGACGTCATCGGTTGGGCCCAATCAAAGGTAGACGAGAAGCGACGGCGGTGATTGGCTGGGACTGTTGCCGGGGGCTGCAGAGGCGCCGGGGGGTGTCTGAGAGGAGGCAGAAGCTGTGAGGTGACGTCATCGGTTGGGCCCAATCAGGTAGCCTTTGGCAGGGGTGTAGGGGCAAGTGCTTTTACATAGACACAGACAAGGTAGCCCAGGTAGCCTCTAGCGCGGCTGTAGAGGCTAGTGCTGTTACTCTCAGAGAAAGCTACCCCAGGTAGCCTCTAGCAGGGCTGTAGGGGCAAGTGCTGTTACACAAACACATACAAAGCTACCCCAGGTAGCCTCTAGCAGGGCTGTAGGGGCAAGTGCTGTTACACAAACACATACAAAGCTACCTTACGTAGCCTCTCGCAGGGCTGTGGGGTAAGTGCTCTCACACAGATACAAACAAAGCTAACCCAGATAAATTCTAGCAGGGCTGTCGGGGCAGGTGCTGTCAAAACATACATAGACAAAGCTACCCCAGGTAGCCTCTAGCGGGGCTGTAGAGGCAAGTGCTCTCATACACAGACACAGACAAAGCTACCCCAGGTACCCTCTAGCAATGCTGTAGGGGCAAGTGCTGTTACACAAACACAGACAAAGCTACCCCATGTAGCCTCTAGCAATGCTGTAGGGGCAAGTGCTGTTACACAAACACAGACAAAGCTACCTTAGATAGCCTCTCGCAGGGCTGTAGGGGCAAGTGCTGCCACACAGATACAAAAAAGCTAACCCAGATAAATTCTAGCAGGGCTGTAGGGGCAAGTGCTGTCAAAACATACATAGACAAAGCTACCCCAGGTAGCCTCTAGCTGGTTGTCGGGGCAAATGTTGTCACAGCGACACAGACAAAGCTACCCCAGGTAGAATCTTTCTGGTTGTAGGGGCAAGTGCTTTGAGCAATAGCACCTATGAAGGCTACCGTCACTGTGGCTACACACACAGAGGGAGTGGGTGGCCAGCACCACCACGCCCGACCGCCTTTGTCTCTCTCCCAGTTCTAGTGATGTTTACAACACCACCACCACCATCACTCCCCACACACACACACAGTGCGCTAACCACTGCACCATCACTCCCCACTCACACACACAGTGCGCTAACCACTGCACCACCACTCCCCACTCAGACACACAATGCCCTAACCACTGCTCCACCACTCCCCACTCACACAGAGTGCGCTAACCACTGCACCACCACTCCCCACTCACACACAGTGCGCTAACCACTGCACCACCACTCCCCACTCACACACAGTGCGCTAACCACTGCACCACCACTCCCCACACACACTCAACGTGTGCTAACCACTGCACCACCACTCCCTCCACACAAATTATTTCGCGACTCAATGCTGCCCTCTTCTGGTAAAAAACTAGAATCTCACCCACCAACTCACCCACTCACCCACCCACCCATTCATCCAGACAAAGCTACCCCACGTAGCCTCTAGCTGGTTGTAGGGGCAAGTGCTGTTCCACAGACACTGTGTTTGTGTAACAGCACTTGCCCCTACAGCATTGCTAAAGGGTACCTGGGGTAGCTTTCTCTGTGTCTGTGTATGAGAGCACTTGCCCCTACAGCCCCGCTAGAGGCTACCTGGGGTAACTTTGTCTATGTATGTTTTGACAGCATTTGCCCCGTCAGCCCTGCTAGAATTTATCTGGGTTAGCTTTGTATGTATCTGTGTGAGAGCACTTGCCCCTACAGCCCTGCGAGAGGCTACCTAAGGTAGCTTTTTCTGTGTTTGTGTAACAGCACTTGCCCCTACAGCCCTGCTAGAGGCTACCCGGGGTAGCTTTCTCTGTGTGTAACAGCACTAGCCTCTACTGCCGCGCTAGAGGCTACCTGGGGTAGCTTTGTCTGTGTCTATGTAAAAGCACTTGCCCCTACAGCCCTGCCAAAGGCTACCTGGGGTAGCTTTGTCAGTGTCTGTGGAACAGCACTTGCCCCCACAGCCAGCTAGAGGCTACCTGGGGTAGCTTTGTCTGGATGAGTGGGTGGGTGGTTGAGTGAGGGGGTGAGTTGGTGAGTGAGATTCTAGTTTTTACCACAAGAGGGCAGCATTGAGTTGCGACATAATTTGTGTGGGGGGAGTGGTGGTGCAGTGGTTAGCGCACGTTGAGTGTGTGTGGGGAGTGGTGGTGCAGTGGTTAGCGCACTGTGTGTGAGTGGGGAGTGGTGGTGCAGTGGTTAGCGCACTGTGTGTGAGTGGGGAGTGGTGGAGCAGTGGTTAGGGCAATGTGTGTGTGAGTGGGGAGTGATGGTGCAGTGGTTAGTGCACTGTGTGTGTGTGTGGGGAGTGATGGTGGTGGTGGTGTTGTAAACATCGCTAGAACTGGGAGAGAGACAAAGTCGGTCGGGCGTTGTGGTGCTGGCCACCCACTCCCTTTGTGTGTAGCCACAGTGCCGGTAGCCTTCATAGGTGCTATTGCTCAAAGCACTTGCCCCTACAACCAGAAAGAGTCTACCTGGGGTAGCTTTGTCTGTGTCTCTGTGACAACATTTGCCCCGACAACCAGCTAGAGGCTACCTGGTGTAGCTTTGTCTATGTATGTTTTGACAGCACTTGCCCCTACAGCCCTGCTAGAATTTATCTGGGTTAGCTTTTTTTATCTGTGTGGCAGCAATTGCCCCTACAGCCCTGCGAGAGGCTACCTAAGGTACCGGTATCCACTCACCTCTTCTTTACGCTGCCCGATGGGGCTTGGGGGGGGGGGAAAGGCTCGCCCTGAACTCCACCCTGCGAACCTCACGCGGAATGTTGAGGACGGCTGAGGCCGCTGAACTTCGTGCCGACGTTCCTGAATGACGACTCCGCAGAATTTTTTTTTGCTCCGCCCCCACTCCCTTATATGGCAACAAAAACCCGTTAGTACCCGGATCATCTGACGTCATCCTGCGCATCCAATCGAACGCCCCCGGCCGTTGGGGGGTGGTGGGGGGGGAGGCTCGTCATCCCCCCCACCCGCGCCGCCGCCCCCGCCCCCCTCCCGCTGTTTACCCAGTGACAAATCGCTGCCCGTGGCGCTAACGGTGATTGGCTGGGACTGTTGCCGGGGGCTGCAGAGGCGCCGGGGGGTGTCTGAGAGGAGGCAGAAGCTGTGAGGTGACGTCATCGGTTGGGCCCAATCAAAGGTAGACGAGAAGCGACGGCGGTGATTGGCTGGGACTGTTGCCGGGGGCTGCAGAGGCGCCGGGGGGTGTCTGAGAGGAGGCAGAAGCTGTGAGGTGACGTCATCGGTTGGGCCCAATCAGGTAGCCTTTGGCAGGGGTGTAGGGGCAAGTGCTTTTACATAGACACAGACAAGGTAGCCCAGGTAGCCTCTAGCGCGGCTGTAGAGGCTAGTGCTGTTACTCTCAGAGAAAGCTACCCCAGGTAGCCTCTAGCAGGGCTGTAGGGGCAAGTGCTGTTACACAAACACATACAAAGCTACCCCAGGTAGCCTCTAGCAGGGCTGTAGGGGCAAGTGCTGTTACACAAACACATACAAAGCTACCTTACGTAGCCTCTCGCAGGGCTGTGGGGTAAGTGCTCTCACACAGATACAAACAAAGCTAACCCAGATAAATTCTAGCAGGGCTGTCGGGGCAGGTGCTGTCAAAACATACATAGACAAAGCTACCCCAGGTAGCCTCTAGCGGGGCTGTAGAGGCAAGTGCTCTCATACACAGACACAGACAAAGCTACCCCAGGTACCCTCTAGCAATGCTGTAGGGGCAAGTGCTGTTACACAAACACAGACAAAGCTACCCCATGTAGCCTCTAGCAATGCTGTAGGGGCAAGTGCTGTTACACAAACACAGACAAAGCTACCTTAGATAGCCTCTCGCAGGGCTGTAGGGGCAAGTGCTGCCACACAGATACAAAAAAGCTAACCCAGATAAATTCTAGCAGGGCTGTAGGGGCAAGTGCTGTCAAAACATACATAGACAAAGCTACCCCAGGTAGCCTCTAGCTGGTTGTCGGGGCAAATGTTGTCACAGCGACACAGACAAAGCTACCCCAGGTAGAATCTTTCTGGTTGTAGGGGCAAGTGCTTTGAGCAATAGCACCTATGAAGGCTACCGTCACTGTGGCTACACACACAGAGGGAGTGGGTGGCCAGCACCACCACGCCCGACCGCCTTTGTCTCTCTCCCAGTTCTAGTGATGTTTACAACACCACCACCACCATCACTCCCCACACACACACACAGTGCGCTAACCACTGCACCATCACTCCCCACTCACACACACAGTGCGCTAACCACTGCACCACCACTCCCCACTCAGACACACAATGCCCTAACCACTGCTCCACCACTCCCCACTCACACAGAGTGCGCTAACCACTGCACCACCACTCCCCACTCACACACAGTGCGCTAACCACTGCATGAACCACTTCCCACTCACACACAGTGCGCTAACCACTGCACCACCACTCCCCACACACACTCAACGTGCGCTAACCACTGCACCACCACTCCCCCCACACAAATTATTTCGCGACTCAATGCTGCCCTCTTGTGGTAAAAAACTAGAATCTCACTAGCTTTGTCAGTGTCTGTGGAACAGCACTTGCCCCTACAACCAGCTAGAGGCTACGTGGGGTAGCTTTGTCTGGATGAATGGGTGGGTGAGTGGGTGAGTTTGTGAGTGAAATTCTAGTTTTTTACCACAAGAGGGCAGCATGGAGTCACAAAAAAATTTGTGTGGGGGGAGTGGTGGTGCAGTGGTTAGCGCACGTTGAGTGTGTGGGGAGTGGTGGTGCAGTGGTTAGCGCACTGTGTGTGAGTGGGGAGTGGTGGTGCAGTGGTTAGCGCACTGTGTGTGAGTGGGGAGTGGTGGTGCAGTGGTTAGCGCACTCTGTGTGAGTGGGGAGTGGTGGAGCAGTGGTTAGGGCATTGTGTGTCTGAGTGGGGAGTGGTGGTGCAGTGGTTAGCGCACTGTGTGTGTGAGTGGGGAGTGATGGTGCAGTGGTTAGCGCACTGTGTTTGTGTGTGGGGAGTGATGGTGGTGGTGGTGTTGTAAACATCGCTAGAACTGGGAGAGAGACAAAGGCGGTCGGGCGTGGTGGTGCTGGCCACCCACTCCCTCTGTGTGTGTAGCCACAGTGCCGGTAGCCTTCATAGGCGCTATTGCTCACAGCACTTGCCCCTACAACCAGAAAGAGTCTACCTGGGGTAGCTTTGTCTGTGTCTCTGTGACAACATTTGCCCCGACAACCAGCTAGAGGCTACCTGGGGTAGGTTTGTCTATGTATGTTTTGACAGCACTTGCCCCTACAGCCCTGCTAGAATTTATCTGGGTTAGCTTTTTTGTATGTGTGTGGCAGCACTTGCCCCTACAGCCCTGCGAGAGGCTACCTAAGGTACCGGTATCCACTCACCTCTTCTTTACGCTGCCCGATGGGGCTTGGGGGGGGGGAAAGGCTCGCCCTGAACTCCACCCTGCGAACCTCACGCGGAATGTTGAGGACGGCTGAGGCCGCCTGAACTTCGTGCCGACGTTCCTGAATGACGACTCCGCAGAAATTTTTTTTGCTCCGCCCCCACTCCCTTATATGGCAACAAAAACCCGTTAGTACCCGGATCATCTGACGTCATCCTGCGCATCCAATCGAACGCCCCCGGCCGTTGGGGGGTGGTGGGGGGGGAGGCTCGTCATCCCCCCCACCCGCGCCGCCGCCCCCGCCCCCCTCCCGCTGTTTACCCAGTGACAAATCGCTGCCCGTGGCGCTAACGGTGATTGGCTGGGACTGTTGCCGGGGGCTGCAGAGGCGCCGGGGGGTGTCTGAGAGGAGGCAGAAGCTGTGAGGTGACGTCATCGGTTGGGCCCAATCAAAGGTAGACGAGAAGCGACGGCGGTGATTGGCTGGGACTGTTGCCGGGGGCTGCAGAGGCGCCGGGGGGTGTCTGAGAGGAGGCAGAAGCTGTGAGGTGACGTCATCGGTTGGGCCCAATCAAAGGTAGACGAGAAGCGACGGCGGTGATTGGCTGGGACTGTTGCCGGGGGCTGCAGAGGCGCCGGGGGGTGTCTGAGAGGAGGCAGAAGCTGTGAGGTGACGTCATCGGTTGGGCCCAATCAGGTAGCCTTTGGCAGGGGTGTAGGGGCAAGTGCTTTTACATAGACACAGACAAGGTAGCCCAGGTAGCCTCTAGCGCGGCTGTAGAGGCTAGTGCTGTTACTCTCAGAGAAAGCTACCCCAGGTAGCCTCTAGCAGGGCTGTAGGGGCAAGTGCTGTTACACAAACACATACAAAGCTACCCCAGGTAGCCTCTAGCAGGGCTGTAGGGGCAAGTGCTGTTACACAAACACATACAAAGCTACCTTACGTAGCCTCTCGCAGGGCTGTGGGGTAAGTGCTCTCACACAGATACAAACAAAGCTAACCCAGATAAATTCTAGCAGGGCTGTCGGGGCAGGTGCTGTCAAAACATACATAGACAAAGCTACCCCAGGTAGCCTCTAGCGGGGCTGTAAAGGCAAGTGCTCTCATACACAGACACAGACAAAGCTACCCCAGGTACCCTCTAGCAATGCTGTAGGGGCAAGTGCTGTTACACAAACACAGACAAAGCTACCCCATGTAGCCTCTAGCAATGCTGTAGGGGCAAGTGCTGTTACACAAACACAGACAAAGCTACCTTAGATAGCCTCTCGCAGGGCTGTAGGGGCAAGTGCTGCCACACAGATACAAAAAAGCTAACCCAGATAAATTCTAGCAGGGCTGTAGGGGCAAGTGCTGTCAAAACATACATAGACAAAGCTACCCCAGGTAGCCTCTAGCTGGTTGTCGGGGCAAATGTTGTCACAGCGACACAGACAAAGCTACCCCAGGTAGAATCTTTCTGGTTGTAGGGGCAAGTGCTTTGAGCAATAGCACCTATGAAGGCTACCGTCACTGTGGCTACACACACAGAGGGAGTGGGTGGCCAGCACCACCACGCCCGACCGCCTTTGTCTCTCTCCCAGTTCTAGTGATGTTTACAACACCACCACCACCATCACTCCCCACACACACACACAGTGCGCTAACCACTGCACCATCACTCCCCACTCACACACACAGTGCGCTAACCACTGCACCACCACTCCCCACTCAGACACACAATGCCCTAACCACTGCTCCACCACTCCTCACTCACACAGAGTGCGCTAACCACTGCACCACCACTCCCCACTCACACACAGTGCGCTAACCACTGCACCACCACTCCCCACTCACACACAGTGCGCTAACCACTGCACCACCACTCCCCACACACACTCAACGTGTGCTAACCACTGCACCACCACTCCCTCCACACAAATTATTTCGCGACTCAATGCTGCCCTCTTCTGGTAAAAAACTAGAATCTCACCCACCAACTCACCCACTCACCCACCCACCCATTCATCCAGACAAAGCTACCCCACGTAGCCTCTAGCTGGTTGTAGGGGCAAGTGCTGTTCCACAGACACTGTGTTTGTGTAACAGCACTTGCCCCTACAGCATTGCTAAAGGGTACCTGGGGTAGCTTTCTCTGTGTCTGTGTATGAGAGCACTTGCCCCTACAGCCCCGCTAGAGGCTACCTGGGGTAACTTTGTCTATGTATGTTTTGACAGCATTTGCCCCGTCAGCCCTGCTAGAATTTATCTGGGTTAGCTTTGTATGTATCTGTGTGAGAGCACTTGCCCCTACAGCCCTGCGAGAGGCTACCTAAGGTAGCTTTTTCTGTGTTTGTGTAACAGCACTTGCCCCTACAGCCCTGCTAGAGGCTACCCGGGGTAGCTTTCTCTGTGTGTAACAGCACTAGCCTCTACTGCCGCGCTAGAGGCTACCTGGGGTAGCTTTGTCTGTGTCTATGTAAAAGCACTTGCCCCTACAGCCCTGCCAAAGGCTACCTGGGGTAGCTTTGTCAGTGTCTGTGGAACAGCACTTGCCCCCACAGCCAGCTAGAGGCTACCTGGGGTAGCTTTGTCTGGATGAGTGGGTGGGTGGTTGAGTGAGGGGGTGAGTTGGTGAGTGAGATTCTAGTTTTTACCACAAGAGGGCAGCATTGAGTCGCGACATAATTTGTGTGGGGGGAGTGGTGGTGCAGTGGTTAGCGCACGTTGAGTGTGTGTGGGGAGTGGTGGTGCAGTGGTTAGCGCACTGTGTGTGAGTGGGGAGTGGTGGTGCAGTGGTTAGCGCACTGTGTGTGAGTGGGGAGTGGTGGAGCAGTGGTTAGGGCAATGTGTGTGTGAGTGGGGAGTGATGGTGCAGTGGTTAGTGCACTGTGTGTGTGTGTGGGGAGTGATGGTGGTGGTGGTGTTGTAAACATCGCTAGAACTGGGAGAGAGACAAAGTCGGTCGGGCGTTGTGGTGCTGGCCACCCACTCCCTTTGTGTGTAGCCACAGTGCCGGTAGCCTTCATAGGTGCTATTGCTCAAAGCACTTGCCCCTACAACCAGAAAGAGTCTACCTGGGGTAGCTTTGTCTGTGTCTCTGTGACAACATTTGCCCCGACAACCAGCTAGAGGCTACCTGGTGTAGCTTTGTCTATGTATGTTTTGACAGCACTTGCCCCTACAGCCCTGCTAGAATTTATCTGGGTTAGCTTTTTTGTATGTGTGTGGCAGCACTTGCCCCTACAGCCCTGCGAGAGGCTACCTAAGGTACCGGTATCCACTCACCTCTTCTTTACGCTGCCCGATGGGGCTTGGGGGGGGGGGAAAGGCTCGCCCTGAACTCCACCCTGCGAACCTCACGCGGAATGTTGAGGACGGCTGAGGCCGCCTGAACTTCGTGCCGACGTTCCTGAATGACGACTCCGCAGAATTTTTTTTTGCTCCGCCCCCACTCCCTTATATGGCAACAAAAACCCGTTAGTACCCGGATCATCTGACGTCATCCTGCGCATCCAATCGAACGCCCCCGGCCGTTGGGGGGTGGTGGGGGGGGAGGCTCGTCATCCCCCCCACCCGCGCCGCCGCCCCCGCCCCCCTCCCGCTGTTTACCCAGTGACAAATCGCTGCCCGTGGCGCTAACGGTGATTGGCTGGGACTGTTGCCGGGGGCTGCAGAGGCGCCGGGGGGTGTCTGAGAGGAGGCAGAAGCTGTGAGGTGACGTCATCGGTTGGGCCCAATCAAAGGTAGACGAGAAGCGACGGCGGTGATTGGCTGGGACTGTTGCCGGGGGCTGCAGAGGCGCCGGGGGGTGTCTGAGAGGAGGCAGAAGCTGTGAGGTGACGTCATCGGTTGGGCCCAATCAGGTAGCCTTTGGCAGGGGTGTAGGGGCAAGTGCTTTTACATAGACACAGACAAGGTAGCCCAGGTAGCCTCTAGCGCGGCTGTAGAGGCTAGTGCTGTTACTCTCAGAGAAAGCTACCCCAGGTAGCCTCTAGCAGGGCTGTAGGGGCAAGTGCTGTTACACAAACACATACAAAGCTACCCCAGGTAGCCTCTAGCAGGGCTGTAGGGGCAAGTGCTGTTACACAAACACATACAAAGCTACCTTACGTAGCCTCTCGCAGGGCTGTGGGGTAAGTGCTCTCACACAGATACAAACAAAGCTAACCCAGATAAATTCTAGCAGGGCTGTCGGGGCAGGTGCTGTCAAAACATACATAGACAAAGCTACCCCAGGTAGCCTCTAGCGGGGCTGTAGAGGCAAGTGCTCTCATACACAGACACAGACAAAGCTACCCCAGGTACCCTCTAGCAATGCTGTAGGGGCAAGTGCTGTTACACAAACACAGACAAAGCTACCCCATGTAGCCTCTAGCAATGCTGTAGGGGCAAGTGCTGTTACACAAACACAGACAAAGCTACCTTAGATAGCCTCTCGCAGGGCTGTAGGGGCAAGTGCTGCCACACAGATACAAAAAAGCTAACCCAGATAAATTCTAGCAGGACTGTAGGGGCAAGTGCTGTCAAAACATACATAGACAAAGCTACCCCAGGTAGCCTCTAGCTGGTTGTCGGGGCAAATGTTGTCACAGCGACACAGACAAAGCTACCCCAGGTAGAATCTTTCTGGTTGTAGGGGCAAGTGCTTTGAGCAATAGCACCTATGAAGGCTACCGTCACTGTGGCTACACACACAGAGGGAGTGGATGGCCAGCACCACCACGCCCGACCGCCTTTGTCTCTCTCCCAGTTCTAGTGATGTTTACAACACCACCACCACCATCACTCCCCACACACACACACAGTGCGCTAACCACTGCACCATCACTCCCCACTCACACACACAGTGCGCTAACCACTGCACCACCACTCCCCACTCAGACACACAATGCCCTAACCACTGCTCCACCACTCCCCACTCACACAGAGTGCGCTAACCACTGCACCACCACTCCCCACTCACACACAGTGCGCTAACCACTGCACCACCACTCCCCACTCACACACAGTGCGCTAACCACTGCACCACCACTCCCCACACACACTCAACGTGTGCTAACCACTGCACCACCACTCCCTCCACACAAATTATTTCGCGACTCAATGCTGCCCTCTTCTTCAGCTTTGTCTGTGTCTATGTAAAAGCACTTGCCCCTACAGCCCTGCCAAAGGCTACCTGGGGTAGCTTTGTCAGTGTCTGTGGAACAGCACTTGCCCCCACAGCCAGCTAGAGGCTACCTGGGGTAGCTTTGTCTGGATGAGTGGGTGGGTGGTTGAGTGAGGGGGTGAGTTGGTGAGTGAGATTCTAGTTTTTACCACAAGAGGGCAGCATTGAGTTGCGACATAATTTGTGTGGGGGGAGTGGTGGTGCAGTGGTTAGCGCACGTTGAGTGTGTGTGGGGAGTGGTGGTGCAGTGGTTAGCGCACTGTGTGTGAGTGGGGAGTGGTGGTGCAGTGGTTAGCGCACTGTGTGTGAGTGGGGAGTGGTGGAGCAGTGGTTAGGGCAATGTGTGTGTGAGTGGGGAGTGATGGTGCAGTGGTTAGTGCACTGTGTGTGTGTGTGGGGAGTGATGGTGGTGGTGGTGTTGTAAACATCGCTAGAACTGGGAGAGAGACAAAGTCGGTCGGGCGTTGTGGTGCTGGCCACCCACTCCCTTTGTGTGTAGCCACAGTGCCGGTAGCCTTCATAGGTGCTATTGCTCAAAGCACTTGCCCCTACAACCAGAAAGAGTCTACCTGGGGTAGCTTTGTCTGTGTCTCTGTGACAACATTTGCCCCGACAACCAGCTAGAGGCTACCTGGTGTAGCTTTGTCTATGTATGTTTTGACAGCACTTGCCCCTACAGCCCTGCTAGAATTTATCTGGGTTAGCTTTTTTTATCTGTGTGGCAGCAATTGCCCCTACAGCCCTGCGAGAGGCTACCTAAGGTACCGGTATCCACTCACCTCTTCTTTACGCTGCCCGATGGGGCTTGGGGGGGGGGGAAAGGCTCGCCCTGAACTCCACCCTGCGAACCTCACGCGGAATGTTGAGGACGGCTGAGGCCGCTGAACTTCGTGCCGACGTTCCTGAATGACGACTCCGCAGAATTTTTTTTTGCTCCGCCCCCACTCCCTTATATGGCAACAAAAACCCGTTAGTACCCGGATCATCTGACGTCATCCTGCGCATCCAATCGAACGCCCCCGGCCGTTGGGGGGTGGTGGGGGGGGAGGCTCGTCATCCCCCCCACCCGCGCCGCCGCCCCCGCCCCCCTCCCGCTGTTTACCCAGTGACAAATCGCTGCCCGTGGCGCGAACGGTGATTGGCTGGGACTGTTGCCGGGGGCTGCAGAGGCGCCGGGGGGTGTCTGAGAGGAGGCAGAAGCTGTGAGGTGACGTCATCGGTTGGGCCCAATCAAAGGTAGACGAGAAGCGACGGCGGTGATTGGCTGGGACTGTTGCCGGGGGCTGCAGAGGCGCCGGGGGGTGTCTGAGAGGAGGCAGAAGCTGTGAGGTGACGTCATCGGTTGGGCCCAATCAGGTAGCCTTTGGCAGGGGTGTAGGGGCAAGTGCTTTTACATAGACACAGACAAGGTAGCCCAGGTAGCCTCTAGCGCGGCTGTAGAGGCTAGTGCTGTTACTCTCAGAGAAAGCTACCCCAGGTAGCCTCTAGCAGGGCTGTAGGGGCAAGTGCTGTTACACAAACACATACAAAGCTACCCCAGGTAGCCTCTAGCAGGGCTGTAGGGGCAAGTGCTGTTACACAAACACATACAAAGCTACCTTACGTAGCCTCTCGCAGGGCTGTGGGGTAAGTGCTCTCACACAGATACAAACAAAGCTAACCCAGATAAATTCTAGCAGGGCTGTCGGGGCAGGTGCTGTCAAAACATACATAGACAAAGCTACCCCAGGTAGCCTCTAGCGGGGCTGTAGAGGCAAGTGCTCTCATACACAGACACAGTGCTGCCACACAGATACAAAAAAGCTAACCCAGATAAATTCTAGCAGGGCTGTAGGGGCAAGTGCTGTCAAAACATACATAGACAAAGCTACCCCAGGTAGCCTCTAGCTGGTTGTCGGGGCAAATGTTGTCACAGCGACACAGACAAAGCTACCCCAGGTAGAATCTTTCTGGTTGTAGGGGCAAGTGCTTTGAGCAATAGCACCTATGAAGGCTACCGTCACTGTGGCTACACACACAGAGGGAGTGGGTGGCCAGCACCACCACGCCCGACCGCCTTTGTCTCTCTCCCAGTTCTAGTGATGTTTACAACACCACCACCACCATCACTCCCCACACACACACACAGTGCGCTAACCACTGCACCATCACTCCCCACTCACACACACAGTGCGCTAACCACTGCACCACCACTCCCCACTCAGACACACAATGCCCTAACCACTGCTCCACCACTCCCCACTCACACAGAGTGCGCTAACCACTGCACCACCACTCCCCACTCACACACAGTGCGCTAACCACTGCATGAACCACTTCCCACTCACACACAGTGCGCTAACCACTGCACCACCACTCCCCACACACACTCAACGTGCGCTAACCACTGCACCACCACTCCCCCCACACAAATTATTTCGCGACTCAATGCTGCCCTCTTGTGGTAAAAAACTAGAATCTCACTAGCTTTGTCAGTGTCTGTGGAACAGCACTTGCCCCTACAACCAGCTAGAGGCTACGTGGGGTAGCTTTGTCTGGATGAATGGGTGGGTGAGTGGGTGAGTTTGTGAGTGAAATTCTAGTTTTTTACCACAAGAGGGCAGCATGGAGTCACGAAAAAATTTGTGTGGGGGGAGTGGTGGTGCAGTGGTTAGCGCACGTTAAGTGTGTGGGGAGTGGTGGTGCAGTGGTTAGCGCACTGTGTGTGAGTGGGGAGTGGTGGTGCAGTGGTTAGCGCACTGTGTGTGAGTGGGGAGTGGTGGTGCAGTGGTTAGCGCACTCTGTGTGAGTGGGGAGTGGTGGAGCAGTGGTTAGGGCATTGTGTGTCTGAGTGGGGAGTGGTGGTGCAGTGGTTAGCGCACTGTGTGTGTGAGTGGGGAGTGATGGTGCAGTGGTTAGCGCACTGTGTGTGTGTGTGGGGAGTGATGGTGGTGGTGGTGTTGTAAACATCGCTAGAACTGGGAGAGAGACAAAGGCGGTCGGGCGTGGTGGTGCTGGCCACCCACTCCCTCTGTGTGTGTAGCCACAGTGCCGGTAGCCTTCATAGGCGCTATTGCTCACAGCACTTGCCCCTACAACCAGAAAGAGTCTACCTGGGGTAGCTTTGTCTGTGTCTCTGTGACAACATTTGCCCCGACAACCAGCTAGAGGCTACCTGGGGTAGGTTTGTCTATGTATGTTTTGACAGCACTTGCCCCTACAGCCCTGCTAGAATTTATCTGGGTTAGCTTTTTTGTATGTGTGTGGCAGCACTTGCCCCTACAGCCCTGCGAGAGGCTACCTAAGGTACCGGTATCCACTCACCTCTTCTTTACGCTGCCCGATGGGGCTTGGGGGGGGGGGAAAGGCTCGCCCTGAACTCCACCCTGCGAACCTCACGCGGAATGTTGAGGACGGCTGAGGCCGCCTGAACTTCGTGCCGACGTTCCTGAATGACGACTCCGCAGAATTTTTTTTTGCTCCGCCCCCACTCCCTTATATGGCAACAAAAACCCGTTAGTACCCGGATCATCTGACGTCATCCTGCGCATCCAATCGAACGCCCCCGGCCGTTGGGGGGTGGTGGGGGGGGAGGCTCGTCATCCCCCCCACCCGCGCCGCCGCCCCCGCCCCCCTCCCGCTGTTTACCCAGTGACAAATCGCTGCCCGTGGCGCTAACGGTGATTGGCTGGGACTGTTGCCGGGGGCTGCAGAGGCGCCGGGGGGTGTCTGAGAGGAGGCAGAAGCTGTGAGGTGACGTCATCGGTTGGGCCCAATCAAAGGTAGACGAGAAGCGACGGCGGTGATTGGCTGGGACTGTTGCCGGGGGCTGCAGAGGCGCCGGGGGGTGTCTGAGAGGAGGCAGAAGCTGTGAGGTGACGTCATCGGTTGGGCCCAATCAGGTAGCCTTTGGCAGGGGTGTAGGGGCAAGTGCTTTTACATAGACACAGACAAGGTAGCCCAGGTAGCCTCTAGCGCGGCTGTAGAGGCTAGTGCTGTTACTCTCAGAGAAAGCTACCCCAGGTAGCCTCTAGCAGGGCTGTAGGGGCAAGTGCTGTTACACAAACACATACAAAGCTACCCCAGGTAGCCTCTAGCAGGGCTGTAGGGGCAAGTGCTGTTACACAAACACATACAAAGCTACCTTACGTAGCCTCTCGCAGGGCTGTGGGGTAAGTGCTCTCACACAGATACAAACAAAGCTAACCCAGATAAATTCTAGCAGGGCTGTCGGGGCAGGTGCTGTCAAAACATACATAGACAAAGCTACCCCAGGTAGCCTCTAGCGGGGCTGTAGAGGCAAGTGCTCTCATACACAGACACAGACAAAGCTACCCCAGGTACCCTCTAGCAATGCTGTAGGGGCAAGTGCTGTTACACAAACACAGACAAAGCTACCCCATGTAGCCTCTAGCAATGCTGTAGGGGCAAGTGCTGTTACACAAACACAGACAAAGCTACCTTAGATAGCCTCTCGCAGGGCTGTAGGGGCAAGTGCTGCCACACAGATACAAAAAAGCTAACCCAGATAAATTCTAGCAGGGCTGTAGGGGCAAGTGCTGTCAAAACATACATAGACAAAGCTACCCCAGGTAGCCTCTAGCTGGTTGTCGGGGCAAATGTTGTCACAGCGACACAGACAAAGCTACCCCAGGTAGAATCTTTCTGGTTGTAGGGGCAAGTGCTTTGAGCAATAGCACCTATGAAGGCTACCGTCACTGTGGCTACACACACAGAGGGAGTGGGTGGCCAGCACCACCACGCCCGACCGCCTTTGTCTCTCTCCCAGTTCTAGCGATGTTTACAACACCACCACCACCATCACTCCCCACACACACACACAGTGCGCTAACCACTGCACCATCACTCCCCACTCACACACACAGTGCGCTAACCACTGAACCACCACTCCCCAGTCAGACACACAATGCCCTAACCAGTGCTCCACCACTCCCCACTCACACAGAGTGCGATAACCACTGCACCACCACTCCCCACTCACACTCAACGTGCGCTAACCACTGCACCACCACTCCCCCCACACAAATTATTTCGCGACTCAATGCTGCCCTCTTCTGGTAAAAAACTAGAATCTCACTCACCAACTCACCCACTCACCCACCCACCCATTCATCCAGACAAAGCTACCCCACGTAGCCTCTAGCTGGTTGTAGGGGCAAGTGCTGTTCCACAGACACTGACAAAGCTACCCCAGGTAGCCTTTGGCAGGGCTGTAGGGGCAAGTGCTGTGAGCAATAGCACCTATGAAGGCTACCGGCACTGTGGCTACACACACAGAGGGAGTGGGTGGCCAGCACCACCACGCCCGACCGCCTTTGTCTCTCTCCCAGTTCTAGCGATGTTTACAACACCACCACCACCATCACTCCCCACACACACACACAGTGCGCTAACCACTGCACCATCACTCCCCACTCACACACACAGTGCGCTAACCACTGAACCACCACTCCCCACTCAGACACACAATGCCCTAACCACTGCTCCACCACTCCCCACTCACACAGAGTGCGATAACCACTGCACCACCACTCCCCACTCACACACAGTGCGCTAACCACTGCACCACCACTCCCCACTCACACACAGTGCGCTAACCACTGCACCACCACTCCGCACACACACTCAACGTGCGCTAACCACTGCACCACCGCTCCTCCCACACAAATTATTTCGCGACTCACTGCTGCCCTCTTGTGACAAAGCTACCTGGGGTAGCTTTCTCTGAGAGTAACAGCACTAGCCTCTACAGCCGCGCTAGAGGCTACCTGGGCTACCTTGTCTGTGTCTATGTAAAAGCACTTGCCCCTACACCCCTGCCAAAGGCTACCTGGGGTAGCTTTGTCAGTGTCTGTGGAACAGCGCTTGCCCCCACAGCCAGCTAGAGGCTACCTGGGGTAGCTTTGTCTGGATGAGTGGGTGGGTAGTTGAGTGAGGGGGTGAGTTGGTGAGTGAGATTCTAGTTTTTACCAAAAGAGGGCAGCATTGAGTCGCGAAATAATTTGTGTGGGGGGAGTGGTGGTGCAGTGGTTAGCGCACGTTGAGTGTGTGTGGGGAGTGGTGGTGCAGTGGTTAGCGCACTGTGTGTGAGTGGGGAGTGGTGGTGCAGTGCTTAGCGCACTGTGTGTGAGTGGGGAGTGGTGGAGCAGTGGTTAGGGCATTGTGTGTCTGAGTGGGGTGTGGTGGTGCAGTGGTTAGCGCACTGTGTGTGTGAGTGGGGAGTGATGGTGCAGTGGTTAGCGCACTGTGTGTGTGAGTGGGGAGTGATGGTGCAGTGGTTAGCGCACTGTGTGTGTGTGTGGGGAGTGATGGTGGTGGTGGTGTTGTAAACATCGCTAGAACTGGGAGAGAGACAGAGGCGGTCGGGCGTGGTGGTGCTGGCCACCCACTCCCTCTGTGTGTGTATCCACAGTGCCGGTAGCCTTCATAGGTGCTATTGATCAAAGCACTTGCCACTACAACCAGAAAGATTCTACCTGGGGTAGCTTTCTCTGTGTCTCTGTGACAACATTTGCCCCGACAACCAGCTAGAGGCTACCTGGGGTAGCTTTGTCTATGTATGTTTTGACAGCACTTGCCCCTACAGCACTGCTAGAATTTATCTGGGTTAGCTTTTTTGTATCTGTGTGGCAGCAATTGCCCCTACAGCCCTGCGAGAGGCTACCTAAGGTAGCTTTGTCTGTGTTTGTGTAACAGCACTTGCCCCTATAGCCCTGCTAGAGGCTACCTGGTGTAGGTATGTCTGTGTTTGTGTAACAGCACTTGCCCCTACAGCATTGCTAGAGGGTACCTAGTGTAGATTTGTCTGTGTCTGTGTATGAGAGCACTTGCCCCTACAGCCCCGCTAGAGGCTACCTGGGGTAGCTTTGTCTATGTATGTTTTGACAGCACTTGCCCCGACAGCCCTGCTAGAATTTATCTGGGTTACCTTTGTTTGTATCTGTGTGAGAGCACTTGCCCCTACAGCCCCGCTAGAGGCTACCTGGGGTACCTTTGTCTGTGTCTATGTAACAGCACTTGCCCCTACAGCCCTGCCAAACGCTACCTGGGGTAGCTTTGTCAGTGTCTGTGGAACAGCACTTGCCCCTACAACCAGCTAGAGGCTACGTGGGGTAGCTTTGTCTGGATGAATGGGTGGGTGGGGAGTGGGTGAGTTGGTGAGTGAGATTCTAGTTTTTTACCACAAGAGGGCAGCATTGAGTCGCGAAATAATTTGTGTGGGGGGAGTGGTAGTGCAGTGGTTAGCGCACGTTGAGTGTGTGTGGGGAGTGGTGGTGCAGTGGTTAGCGCACTGTGTGTGAGTGGGAAGTGGTTCGTGCAGTGGTTAGCGCACTGTGTGTGAGTGGGGAGTGGTGGTGCAGTGGTTAGCGCACTCTGTGTGAGTGGGGAGTGGTGGAGCAGTGGTTAGGGCATTGTGTGTCTGAGTGGGGAGTGGTGGTGCAGTGGTTAGCGCACTGTGTGTGTGAGTGGGGAGTGATGGTGCAGTGGTTAGCGCACTGTGTGTGTGTGTGGGGAGTGATGGTGGTGGTGGTGTTGTAAACATCACTAGAACTGGGAGAGAGACAAAGGCGGTCGGGCGTGGTGGTGCTGGCCACCCACTCCCTCTGTGTGTGTAGCCACAGTGACGGTAGCCTTCATAGGTGCTATTGCTCAAAGCACTTGCCCCTACAACCAGAAAGATTCTACCTGGGGTAGCTTTGTCTGTGTCGCTGTGACAAAGCTACCCCAGGTAGCCTCTAGCTGGTTGTCGGGGCAAATGTTGTCACAGAGACACAGACAAAGCTACCCCAGGTAGAATCTTTCTGGTTGTAGGGGCAAGTGCTTTGAGCAATAGCACCTATGAAGGCTACCGTCACTGTGGCTACACACACAGAGGGAGTGGGTGGCCACCACCACCACGCCCGACCGCCTTTGTCTCTCTCCCAGTTCTAGCGATGTTTACAACACCACCACCACCATCACTCCCCACACACACACACACAGTGCGCTAACCACTGCACCATCATTCCCCACTCACACACACAGTGCGCTAACCACTGCACCACCACTCCCCACTCAGACACACAATGCCATAACCACTGCTCCACCACTCCCCACTCTCATACAGTGCGCTAACCACTGCACCACCGCTCCACACTCACACACAGTGCGCTAACCACTGCACCACCACTCCCCACACACACACACAGTGCGATAACCACTGCACCACCACTCCCCACTCACACACAGTGCGCTAACCACTGCACCACCACTCCCCACTCAAACACAGTGCGCTAACCACTGCACCACCACTCCCCACACACACTCAACGTGCGCTAACCACTGCACCACCACTCCTCCCACACAAATTATTTCGCGACTCAATGCTGCCCTCTTGTGGTAAAAAACTAGAATCTCACTCACCAACTCTCCCACTCACCCACCCACCCATTCATCCAGGCAAAGCTACCCCACGTAGCCTCTAGCTGGTTGTAGGGGCAAGTGCTGTTCCACAGACACTGACAAAGCTACCCCAGGTAGCCTTTGGCAGGGCTGTAGGGGCAAGTGCTGTTACATAGACACAGACAAAAGTACCCCAGGTAGCCTCTAGCGGGGCTGTAGGGGCAAGTGCTCTCACACAGATACAAACAAAGCTAACCCAGATAAATTCTAGCAGGGCTGTCGGGGCAAGTGCTGTCAAAACATACATAGACAAAGCTACCCCAGGTAGCCTCTAGCGGGGCTGTAGGGGCAAGTGCTCTCATACACAGACACAGACAAATCTACCCTAGGTACCCTCTAGCAATGCTGTAGGGGCAAGTGCTGTTACACAAACACAGACAAAGCTACACCAGGTAGCCTCTAGCAGGGCTATAGGGGCAAGTGCTGTTACACAAACACAGACAAAGCTACCTTAGGTAGCCTCTCGCAGGGCTGTAGGGACAATTGCTGCCACACAGATACAAAAAAGCTAACCCAGATAAATTCTAGCAGTGCTGTAGGGGCAAGTGCTGTCAAAACATACATAGACAAAGCTACCCCAGGTAGCCTCTAGCTGGTTGTCGGGGCAAATGTTGTCACAGAGACACAGACAAAGCTACCCCAGGTAGATTCTTTCTGGTTGTAGGGGCAAGTGCTTTGAGCAATAGCACCTATGAAGGCTACCGTCACTGTGGCTACACACACAGAGGGAGTGGGTGGCCACCACCACCACGCCCGACCGCCTTTGTCTCTCTCCCAGTTTTAGCGATGTTTACAACACCACCACCACCATCACTCCCCACACACACACACACAGTGCGCTAACCACTGCGCCATCATTCCCCACTCACACACACAGTGCGCTAACCACTGAACCACCACTCCCCACTCAGACACACAATGCCCTAACCACTGCTCCACCACTCCCCACTCACACACAGTGCGCTAACCACTGCACCACCACTCCCCACTCACACACAGTGCGCTAACCACTGCACCACCACTCCCCACACACACACAGTGCGCTAACCACTGCACCACCACTCCCCACTCACACACAGTGCGCTAACCACTGCAACACCACTCCCCACTCACACACAGTGCGCTAACCACTGCACCACCACTCCGCACACACACTCAACGTGCGCTAACCACTGCACCACCGCTCCTCCCACACAAATTATTTCGCGACTCACTGCTGCCCTCTTGTGGTACAAAACTAGAATCTCACTCACCAACTCACCCACTCACCCACCCACCCATTCATCCAGACAAAGCTACCCCACGTAGCCTCTAGCTGGTTGTAGGGGCAAGTGCTGTTCCACAGACACTGACAAAGCTACCCCAGGTAGCCTTTGGCAGGGCTGTAGGGGCAAGTGCTGTTACATAGACACAGACAAAGGTACCCCAGGTAGCCTCTAGCGGGGCTGTAGGGGCAAGTGCTCTCACACAGATACAAACAAAGCTAACCCAGATAAATTCTAGCAGGGCTGTCGGGGCAAGTGCTGTCAAAACATACATAGACAAAGCTACCCCAGGTAGCCTCTAGCGGGGCTGTAGGGGCAAGTGCTCTCATACACAGACACAGACAAAGCTACCCCAGGTACCCTCTAGCAATGCTGTAGGGGCAAGTGCTGTTACACAAACACAGACAAAGCTACCCCAGGTAGCCTCTATGAGGGCTAAAAGGGGCAAGTGCTGTTACACAAACACAGACAAAACTACCTTGGGTAGCCTCTCGCAGGGCTGTAGGGGCAATTGCTGCCACACAGATACAAAAAAGCTAACCCAGATAAATTCTAGCAGTGCTGTAGGGGCAAGTGCTGTCAAAACATACATAGACAAAGCTACCCCAGGTAGCCTCTAGCTGGTTGTCGGGGCAAATGTTGTCACAGCGACACAGACAAAGCTACCCCAGGTAGAATCTTTCTGGTTGTAGGGGCAAGTGCTTTGAGCAATAGCACCTATGAAGGCTACCGGCACTGTGGCTACACACACAGAGGGAGTGGGTGGCCAGCACCACCACGCCCGACCGCCTTTGTCTCTCTCCCAGTTCTAGTGATGTTTACAACACCACCACCACCATCACTCCCCACACACACACACACACAGTGCGCTAACCACTGCACCATCACTCCCCACTCACACACACAGTGCGCTAACCACTGCACCACCACTCCCCACTCAGACACAAAATGCCCTAACCACTGCTCCACCACTCCCCACTCACACAGAGTGCGCTAACCACTGCACCACCACTCCCCACTCACACACAGTGCGCTAACCACTGCACCACCACTCCCCACTCACACACAGTGCGCTAACCACTGCACCACCACTCCCCACACACACTCAACGTGCGCTAACCACTGCACCACCACTCCCCCACACAAATTATTTCGAGACTAGAATCTCACTCACCAACTCTCCCACTCACCCACCCACCCATTCATCCAGACAAAGCTACCCCACGTAGCCTCTAGCTGGTTGTAGGGGCAAGTGCTGTTCCACAGACACTGACAAAGCTACCCCAGGTAGCCTTTGGCAGGGCTGTAGGGGCAAGTGCTGTTACATAGACACAGACAAAGGTACCCCAGGTAGCCTCTAGCGGGGCTGTAGGGGCAAGTGCTCTCACACAGATACAAACAAAGCTAACCCAGATAAATTCTAGCAGGGCTGTCGGGGCAAGTGCTGTCAAAACATACATAGACAAAGCTACCCCAGGTAGCCTCTAGCGGGGCTGTAGGGGCAAGTGCTCTCATACACAGACACAGACAAAGCTACCCCAGGTACCCTCTAGCAATGCTGTAGGGGCAAGTGCTGTTACACAAACACAGACAAAGCTACCCCAGGTAGCCTCTAGCAGGGCTTTAGGGGCAAGTGCTGTTACACAAACACAGACAAAGCTACCTTAGGTAGCCTCTCGCAGGGCTGTAGGGGCAATTGCTGCCACACAGATACAAAAAAACTAACCCAGATAAATTCTAGCAGGGCTGTAGGGGCAAGTGCTGTCAAAACATACATAGACAAAACTACACCAGGTAGCCTCTAGCTGGTTGTCGGGGCAAATGTTGTCACAGAGACACAGACAAAGCTACCCCAGGTAGACTCTTTCTGGTTGTAGGGGCAAGTGCTTTGAGCAATAGCACCTATGAAGGCTACCGTCACTGTGGCTACACACACAGAGGGAGTGGGTGGCCAGCACCACAACGCCCGACCGACTTTGTCTCTCTCCCAGTTCTAGCGATGTTTACAACACCACCACCACCATCACTCCCCACACACACACACACAGTGCGCTAACCACTGCACCATCACTCCCCACTCACACACACATTGCCCTAACCACTGCTCCATCACTCCCCACTCACACACAGTGCGCTAACCACTGCACCACCACTCCCCACTCACACACAGTGCGCTAACCACTGCACCACCACTCCCCACACACACTCAACGTGCGCTAACCACTGCACCACCACTCCCCCACACAAATTATGTCGCGACTCAATGCTGCCCTCTTGTGGTAAAAACTAGAATCTCACTCACCAACTCACCCCCTCACTCAACCACCCACCCACTCATCCAGACAAAGCTACCCCAGGTAGCCTCTAGCTGGCTGTGGGGGCAAGTGCTGTTCCACAGACACTGACAAAGCTACCCCAGGTAGCCTTTGGCAGGGCTGTAGGGGCAAGTGCTTTTACATAGACACAGACAAAGCTACCCCAGGTAGCCTCTAGCGCGGCAGTAGAGGCTAGTGCTGTTACACACAGAGAAAGCTACCCCAGGTAGCCTCTAACAGGGCTGTAGGGGCAAGTGCTGTTACACAAACACAGAAAAAGCTACCTTAGGTAGCCTCTCGCAGGGCTGTAGGGGCAAGTGCTCTCACACAGATACAAACAAAGCTAACCCAGATAAATTCTAGCAGGGCTGACGGGGCAAGTGCTGTCAAAACATACATAGACAAAGTTACCCCAGGTAGCCTCTAGCGGGGCTGTAGGGGCAAGTGCTCTCATACACAGACACAGAGAAAGCTACCCCAGGTACCCTCTAGCAATGCTGTAGGGGCAAGTGCTATTACACAAACACAGACAAAGCTACCCCAGGTAGACTCTTTCTGGTTGTAGGGGCAAGTGCTTTGAGCAATAGCACCTATGAAGGCTACCGGCACTGTGGCTACACACACAGAGGGAGTGGGTGGCCAGCACCACCACGCCCGACCGCCTTTGACTCTCTCCCAGTTCTAGCGATGTTTACAACACCACCATCACTCCCCACACACACATACAGTGCGCTAACCACTGTATCATCACTCCCCACTCACACACACAGTGCGCTAACCAATGCACCACCACTCCCCACTCAGACACACAATGCCCTAACCACTGCTCCACCACTCTCCACTCACACAGAGTGCGCTAACCACTGCACCACCACTCCCCACTCACACACAGTGCGCTAACCACTGCACCACCACTCCCCACTCACACACAGTGCGCTAACCACTGCACCACCACTCCCCACACACACTCAACGTGCGCTAACCACTACACCACCACTCCCCCCACACAAATTATTTCGCGACTCAATGCTGCCCTCTTGTGGTAAAAATAAGAATCTCACTCACCAACTCACCCCCTCACTCAACCACCCACCCACTCATCCAGATGAAGCTACCCCAGGTAGCCTCTAGCTGGCTGTGGGAGCAAGTGCTGTTCCACAGACACTGACAAAGCTACCCCAGTTTGCCTTTGGCAGGGCTGTAGGGGCAAGTGCTGTTACATAGACACAGACAAAGGTACCCCAGGGAGCCTCTAGCGGGGCTGTAGGGGCAAGTGCTGTTACACACAGACAAAGCTACCCCAGGTAGCCTCTAGCAGGTCTTAGGGGCAAGTGCTGCTACAAAGACACAGACAAGCTATCCTAGGCAGCCTTTAGCAGGGCTGTAGGGGCAAGTGCTCTCATACGCATACACAGACACAGACAAAGCTACCCCAGGTAGCCTCTAGCAGGGCTGTCGGGGCAAGTGCTGTCAAAACATGCATAGACAAAGCTACCCCAGATAGCCTCTAGCGGGGCTGTAGGGGCAAGTGCTCTCATACACAGACACAGACAAAGCTACCCCAGGTACCCTCTAGCAATGCTGTAGGGGCAAGTGCTGTTACACAAACACAGACAAAGCTACCCCAGGTAGCCTCTAGCAGGGCTATAGGGGCAAGTGCTGTTACACAAACACAGACAAAGCTACCTTAGGTAGCCTCTCGCAGGGGTGTAGGGGCAATTGCTGCCACACAGATACAATAAAGCTAACCCAGATAAATTCTATAAGGGCTGTAGGGGCAAGTGCTGTCAAAACATACATAGACAAAGCTACCCCAGGTAGCCTCTAGCTGGTTGTCGGGGCAAATGTTGTCACAGCGACACAGACAAAGCTACCCCATGGTAGACTCTTTCTGGTTGTAGGGGCAAGTGCTTTGACCAATAGCACCTATGAAAGCTACCGGCACTGTGGGTACACACACAGAGGGAGTGGGTGGCCAGCACCACCACGCCCGACCGCCTTTGTCTCTCTCCCAGTTCTAGTGATGTTTACAACACCACCACCACCATCACTCCCCACACACACACATACACAGTGCGCTAACCACTGCACCATCACTCCCCACTCACACACACAGTGCGCTAACCACTGCACCACCACTCCCCACTCAGACACACAATGCCCTAACCACTGCTCCACCACTCCCCACTCACACAGAGTGCGATAACCACTGCACCACCACTCCCCACTCACACACAGTGCGCTAACCACTGCACCACCACTCCCCACTCACACACAGTGCGCTAACCACTGCACCACCACTCCCCACACACACTCAACGTGCGCTAACCACTGCACCACCACTCCCTACACAAATTATTTCGCGACTCAATGCTGCCCTCTTGTGGTAAAAAACTAGAATCTCACTCACCAACTCTACCACTCACCCACCCACCCATTCATCCAGACAAAGCTACCCCACGTAGCCTCTAGCTGGTTGTAGGGGCAAGTGGTGTTCCACAGACACTGACAAAGCTACCCCAGGTAGCCTTTGGCAGGGCTGTAGGGGCAAGTGCTGTTACATAGACACAGACAAAGGTACCCCAGGTAGCCTCTAGCGGGGCTGTAGGGGCAAGTGCTCTCACACAGATACAAACAAAGCTAACCCAGATAAATTCTAGCAGGGCTGTCGGGGCAAGTGCTGTAAAAACATACATAGACAAAGCTACCCCAGGTAGCCTCTAGCGGTGCTGTAGGGGCAAGTGCTCTCATACACAGACACAGACAAATCTACCCTAGGTACCCTCTAGCAATGCTGTAGGGGCAAGTGCTGTTACACAAACACAGACAAAGCTACACCAGGTAGCCTCTAGCAGGGCTATAGGGGCAAGTGCTGTTACACAAACACAGACAAAGCTACCTTAGGTAGCCTCTCGCTGGGCTGTAGGGGCAATTGCTGCCACACAGATACAAAAAAGCTAACCCAGATAAATTCTAGCAGTGCTGTAGGGGCAAGTGCTGTCAAAACATACATAGACAAAGCTACCCCAGGTAGCCTCTAGCTGGTTGTCGGGGCAAATGTTGTCACAGAGACACAGACAAAGCTACCCCAGGTAGAATCTTTCTGGTTGTAGGGGCAAGTGCTTTGAGCAATAGCACCTATGAAGGCTACCGTCACTGTGGCTACACACACAGAGGGAGTGGGTGGCCACCACCACCACCACGCCCGACCGCCTTTGTCTCTCTCCCAGTTCTAGCGATGTTTACAACACCACCACCACCATCACTCCCCACACACACACACACAGTGCGCTAACCACTGCACCATCATTCCCCACTCACACACACAGTGCGCTAACCACTGCACCACCACTCCCCACTCAGACACACAATGCCCTAACCACTGCTCCACCACTCCCCACTCACATACAGTGCGCTAACCACTGCACCACCACTCCCCACTCAGACACACAATGCCCTAACCACTGCTCCACCACTCCCCACTCACACAGAGTGCGATAACCACTGCACCACCACTCCCCACTCACACACAGTTCGCTAACCACTGCACCACCACTCCCCACTCACACACAGTGCGCTAACCACTGCACCACCACTCCCCACACACACTCAACGTGCGCTAACCACTGCACCACCACTCCCCCACACAAATTATTTCGCGACTCAATGCTGCCCTCTTGTGGTAAAAAACTAGAATCTCACTCACCAACTCTCCCACTCACCCACCCACCCATTCATCCAGACAAAGCTACACCACGTAGCCTCTAGCTGGTTGTAGGGGCAAGTGCTGTTCCACAGACACTGACAAAGCTACCCCAGGTAGCCTTTGGCAGGGCTGTAGGGGCAAGTGCTGTTACATAGACACAGACAAAGGTACCCCAGGTAGCCTCTAGCGGGGCTGTAGGGGCAAGTGCTCTCACACAGATACAAACAAAGCTAACCCAGATAAATTCTAGCAGGGCTGTCGGGGCAAGTGCTGTAAAAACATACATAGACAAAGCTACCCCAGGTAGCCTCTAGCGGTGCTGTAGGGGCAAGTGCTCTCATACACAGACACAGACAAATCTACCCTAGGTACCCTCTAGCAATGCTGTAGGGGCAAGTGCTGTTACACAAACACAGACAAAGCTACACCAGGTAGCCTCTAGCAGGGCTATAGGGGCAAGTGCTGTAACACAGACAAAGCAACCTTAGGTATCCTCTCGCAGGGCTTTAGGGGCAATTGCTGCCACACAGATACAAAAAAGCTAACCCAGATAAATTCTAGCAGTGCTGTAGGGGCAACTGCTGTCAAAACATACATAGACAAAGCTACCCCAGGTAGCCTCTAGCTGGTTGTCGGGGCAAATGTTGTCACAGAGACACAGACAAAGCTACCCCAGGTAGAATCTTTCTGGTTGTAGGGACAAGTGCTTTGAGCAATAGCAAGTATGAAGGCTACCGTCACAGTGGCTACACACACAGAGGGAGTGGGTGGCCACCACCACCACGCCCGACCGCCTTTGTCTCTCTCCCAGTTCTAGCGATGTTTACAACACCACCACCATCACTCCCCACACACACACACACAGTGCGCTAACCACTGCACCACCACTCCCCACTCAGACACACAATGCCCTCACCACTGCTCCACCACTCCCCACTCACATACAGTGCGCTAACCACTGCACCACCACTCCCCACTCACACACAGTGCGCTAACCACTGCACCACCACTCCCCACACACACACAGTGCGCTAACCACTGGACCACCACTCCCCACTCACACACAGTGCGCTAACCACTGCACCACCACTCCCCACTCACACACAGTGCGCTAACCACTGCACCACCACTCCGCACACACACTCAACGTGCGCTAACCACTGCACCACCGCTCCTCCCACACAAATTATTTCGCGACTCACTGCTGCCCTCTTGTGGTACAAAACTAGAATCTCACTCACCAACTCACCCACTCACCCACCCACCCATTCATCCAGACAAAGCTACCCCACGTAGCCTCTAGCTGGTTGTAGGGGCAAGTGCTGTTCCACAGACACTGACAAAGCTACCCCAGGTAGCCTTTGGCAGGGCTGTAGGGGCAAGTGCTGTTACATAGACACAGACAAAGGTACCCCAGGTAGCCTCTAGCGGGGTTGTAGGGGCAAGTGCTCTCACACAGATACAAACAAAGCTAACCCAGATAAATTCTAGCAGGGCTGTCGGGGCAAGTGCTGTAAAAACATACATAGACAAAGCTACCCCAGGTAGCCTCTAGCGGTGCTGTAGGGTCAAGTGCTCTCATACACAGACACAAACAAATCTACCCTAGGTACCCTCTAGCAATGCTGTAGGGGCAAGTGCTGTTACACAAACACAGACAAAGCTACACCAGGTAGCCTCTAGCAGGGCTATAGGGGCAAGTGCTGTTACACAAACACAGACAAAGCTACCTTAGGTAGCCTCTCGCTGGGCTGTAGGGGCAATTGCTGCCACACAGATACAAAAAAGCTAACCCAGATAAATTCTAGCAGTGCTGTAGGGGCAAGTGCTGTCAAAACATACATAGACAAAGCTACCCCAGGTAGCCTCTAGCTGGTTGTCGGGGCAAATGTTGTCACAGAGACACAGACAAAGCTACCCCAGGTAGAATCTTTCTGGTTGTAGGGGCAAGTGCTTTGAGCAATAGCACCTATGAAGGCTACCGTCACTGTGGCTACACACACAGAGGGAGTGGGTGGCCACCACCACCACCACCACGCCCGACCGCCTTTGTCTCTCTCCCAGTTCTAGCGATGTTTACAACACCACCACCACCATCACTCCCCACACACACACACACAGTGCGCTAACCACTGCACCATCATTCCCCACTCACACACACAGTGCGCTAACCACTGCACCACCACTCCCCACTCAGACACACAATGCCCTAACCACTGCTCCACCACTCCCCACTCACATACAGTGCGCTAACCACTGCACCACCACTCCCCACTCAGACACACAATGCCCTAACCACTGCTCCACCACTCCCCACTCACACAGAGTGCGATAACCACTGCACCACCACTCCCCACTCACACACAGTGCGCTAACCACTGCACCACCACTCCCCACTCACACACAGTGCGCTAACCACTGCACCACCACTCCCCACACACACTCAACGTGCGCTAACCACTGCACCACCACTCCCCCACACAAATTATTTCGCGACTCAATGCTGCCCTCTTGTGGTAAAAAACTAGAATCTCACTCTCCAAATCTCCCACTCACCCACCCACCCATTCATCCAGACAAAGCTACCCCACGTAGCCTCTAGCTGGTTGTAGGGGCAAGTGCTGTTCCACAGACACTGACAAAGCTACCCCAGGTAGCCTTTGGCAGGGCTGTAGGGGCAAGTGCTGTTACATAGACACAGACAAAGGTACCCCAGGTAGCCTCTAGCGGGGCTGTAGGGGCAAGTGCTCTCACACAGATACAAACAAAGCTAACCCAGATAAATTCTAGCAGGGCTGTCGGGGCAAGTGCTGTAAAAACATACATAGACAAAGCTACCCCAGGTAGCCTCTAGCGGTGCTGTAGGGGCAAGTGCTCTCATACACAGACACAGACAAATCTACCCTACGTACCCTCTAGCAATGCTGTAGGGGCAAGTGCTGTTACACAAACACAGACAAAGCTACACCAGGTAGCCTCTAGCAGGGCTATAGGGGCAAGTGCTGTTACACAAACACAGACAAAGCTACCTTAGGTAGCCTCTCGCTGGGCTGTAGGGGCAATTGCTGCCACACAGATACAAAAAAGCTAACCCAGATAAATTCTAGCAGTGCTGTAGGGGCAAGTGCTGTCAAAACATACATAGACAAAGCTACCCCAGGTAGCCTCTAGCTGGTTGTCGGGGCAAATGTTGTCACAGAGACACAGACAAAGCTACCCCAGGTAGAATCTTTCTGGTTGTAGGGGCAAGTGCTTTGAGGAATAGCACCTATGAAGGCTACCGTCACTGTGGCTACACACACAGAGGGAGTGGGTGGCCACCACCACCACCACGCCCGACCGCCTTTGTCTCTCTCCCAGTTCTAGCGATGTTTACAACACCACCACCACCATCACTCCCCACACACACACACACAGTGCGCTAACCACTGCACCATCATTCCCCACTCACACACACAGTGCGCTAACCACTGCACCACCACTCCCCACTCAGACACACAATGCCGTTAACCACTGCTCCACCACTCCCCACTCACATACAGTGCGCTAACCACTGCACCACCACTCCCCACTCACACACAGTGCGCTAACCACTGCACCACCACTCCCCACACACACACAGTGTGCTAACCACTGCACCACCACTCCCCACTCACACACAGTGCGCTAACCACTGCACCACCACTCCCCACACACACTCAACGTGCGCTAACCACTGCACTACCACTCCCCCCACACAAATTATTTCGCGACTCAATGCTGCCCTCTTGTGGTAAAAAACTAGAATCTCACTCACCAACTCACCCACTCACCCACCCACCCATTCATCCAAACAAAGCTACCCCACGTAGCCTCTAGCTGGTTGTAGGGGCAAGTGCTGTTCCACAGACACTGACAAAGCTACCCCAGGTAGCGTTTGGCAGGGCTGTAGGGGCAAGTGCTGTTACATAGACACAGACAAAGGTACCCCAGGTAGCCTCTAGCGGGGCTGTAGGGGCAAGTGCTCTCACACAGATACAAACAAAGCTAACCCAGATAAATTCTAGCAGGGCTGTCGGGGCAAGTGCTGTCAAAACATACATAGACAAAGCTACCCCAGGTAGCCTCTAGCGGGGCTGTAGGGGCAAGTGCTCTCATACACAGACACAGACAAATCTACACTAGGTACCCTCTAGCAATGCTGTAGGGGCAAGTGCTGTTACACAAACACAGACAAAGCTACCTTAGGTAGCCTCTCGCAGGGCTGTAGGGGCAATTGCTGCCACACAGATACAAAAAAGCTAACCCAGATAAATTCTAGCAGTGCTGTAGGGGCAAGTGCTGTCAAAACATACATAGACAAAGCTACCCCAGGTAGCCTCTAGCTGGTTGTCGGGGCAAATGTTGTCACAGAGACACAGACAAAGCTACCCCAGGTAGAATCTTTCTGGTTGTAGGGGCAAGTGCTTTGATCAATAGCACCTATGAAGGCTACCGGCACTGTGGATACACACACAGAGGGAGTGGGTGGCCAGCACCACCACGCCCGACCGCCTCTGTCTCTCTCCCAGTTCTAGCGATGTTTACAACACCACCACCACCACCATCACTCCCCACACACACACACAGTGCGCTAACCACTGCACCATCACTCCCCACTCACACACACAGTGCGCTAACCACTGCACCACCACACCCCACTCAGACACACAATGCCCTAACCACTGCTTCACCACTCCCCACTCACACAGAGTGCGCTAAGCACTGCACCACCACTCCCCACTCACACACAGTGCGCTAACCACTGCACCACCACTCCCCACACACACTCAACGTGCGCTAACCACTGCACCACCACTCCCCCCACACAAATTATTTCGCGACTCAATGCTGCCCTCTTTTGGTAAAAACTAGAATCTCACTCACCAACTCACCCCTCACTCAACTACCCACCCACTCATCCAGACAAAGCTACCCCAGGTAGCCTCTAGCTGGCTGTGGGGGCAAGCGCTGTTCCACAGACACTGACAAAGCTACCCCAGGTAGCCTTTGGCAGGGGTGTAGGAGCAAGTGCTTTTACATAGACACAGACAAGGTAGCCCAGGTAGCCTCTAGCGCGGCTGTAGAGGCTAGTGCTGTTACTCTCAGAGAAAGCTACCCCAGGTAGCCTCTAGCAGGGCTGTAGGGGCAAGTGCTGTTACACAAACACATACAAAGCTACCCCAGGTAGCCTCTAGCAGGGCTGTAGGGGCAAGTGCTATTACACAAACACATACAAAGCTACCTTACGTAGCCTCTCGCAGGGCTGTGGGGTAAGTGCTCTCACACAGATACAAACAAAGCTAACCCAGATAAATTCTAGCAGGGCTGTCGGGGCAGGTGCTGTCAAAACATACATAGACAAAGCTACCCCAGGTAGCCTCTAGCGGGGCTGTAGAGGCAAGTGCTCTCATACACAGACACAGACAAAGCTACCCCAGGTACCCTCTAGCAATGCTGTAGGGGCAAGTGCTGTTACACAAACACAGACAAAGCTACCCCATGTAGCCTCTAGCAATGCTGTAGGGGCAAGTGCTGTTACACAAACACAGACAAAGCTACCTTAGGTAGCCTCTCGCAGGGCCGTAGGGGCAATTGCTGCCACACAGATACAAAAAAGCTAACCCAGATAAATTCTAGCAGGGCTGTAGGGGCAAGTGCTGTCAAAACATACATATGACAAAGCTACCCCAGGTAGCCTCTAGCTGGTTGTCGGGGCAAATTTTGTCACATAGACACAGACAAAGCTACCCCAGGTAGACTCTTTATGGTTGTAGGGGCAAGTGCTTTGAGCAATAGCACCTATGAAGGCTACCGGCACTGTGGCTACACACACAGAGGGAGTGGGTGGCCAGCACCACCACGCCCGACCGCCTTTGTCTCTCTCCCAGTTCTTGCGAGGTTTACAACACCACCACCACCATCACTCCCCACACACACACACAGTGCGCTATCCACTGCACCATCACTCCCCACTCACACACACAGTGCGCTAACCACTGCACCACCACTCCCCACTCAGACACACAATGCCCTAACCACTGCTCCACCACTCCCCACTCACACACAGTGCGCTAACCACTGCACCACCACTCCCCACTCACACACAGTGCGCTAACCACTGCACCACCACTCCCCACTCACACACAGTGCGCTAACCACTGCACCACCGCTCCCCACACACACTCAACGTGCGCTAACCACTGCACCACCACTCCCCACAAACAAATTATTTCGCGACTCAATGCTGCCCTCTTGTGGTACAAAATGAGAATCTCACTCACCAACTCACCCCCTCACTCAACCACCCACCCACTCATCCAGACAAAGCTACCCCAGGTAGCCGCTATTTGGCTGTGGGGGCAAGTGCTGTTCCACAAACACTGACAAAGCTACCCCAGGTAGCCTTTGCCAGGGCTGTAGGGGCAAGTGCTGTTACATAGACACAGACAAAGCTACCCCAGGTAGCCTTTAGCGTGACTGTAGAGGCTAGTGCTTTTGCACACAGAGAAAGCTACCCCAGGTAGCCTCTAGCAGGGCTGTAGGGGCAAGTGCTGTTACACAAACACATACAAAGCTACCCCAGGTAGCCTCTAGCAGGGCTGTAGGGGCAAGTGCTGTTACACAAACACATACAAAGCTACCTTAGGTAGCCTCTCGCAGTGCTGTGGGGCAAGTGCTCTCACACAGTTACAAACAAAGCTAACCCAGATAAATTCTAGCAGGGCTGTCGGGGCAAGTGCTGTCAAAACATACATAGACAAAGCTACCCCAGGTAGCCTCTAGCGGGGCTGTAGGGGCAAGTGCTCTCATACACAGACACAGACAATGCTACCCCAGGCACCCTCTAGCAATGCTGTAGGGGCAAGTGCTGTTACACAAACACAGAAAAAGCTACCCCATGTAGCCTCTAGCAGGGCTATAGGGGCAAGTGCTGTTACACAAACACAGACAAAGCTACCTTAGGTAGCCTCTCGCAGGGCAGTAGGGGCAATTGCTGCCACACAGATACAAAAAAGCTAACCCAGAAAAATTCTAGCAGTGCTGTAGGGGCAAGTGCTGTCAAAACATACATAGACAAACCTACCCCAGGTAGCCTCTAGCTGGTTGTCGGGGCAAATGTTGTCACAGAGACACAGACAAAGCTACCCCAGGTAGAATCTTTCTGGTTGTAGGGGCAAGTGCTTTGAGCAATAGCACCTATGAAGGCTACCGGCACTGTGGATACACACACAGAGGGAGTGGGTGGCCAGCACCACCACGCCCGACCGCCTTTGTCTCTCTCCCAGTTCTAGCGATGTTTACAACACCACCACCACCATCACTCCCCACACACACACACAGTGCGCTAACCACTGCACCATCACTCCCCACTCACACACACAGTGCGCTAACCACTGCACCACCACTCCCCACTCAGACACACAATGCCCTAACCACTGCTCCACCACTCCCCACTAACACAGAGTGCGCTAACCACTGCACCACCACTCCCCACTCACACACAGTGCGCTAACCACTGCACCACCACTCCCCACTCACACACAGTGCGCTACCCACTGCACCACCACTCCCCACACACACTGAACGTGCGCTAACCACTGCACCACCACTCCCCCCACACAAATTATTTCGCGACTCAATGCTGCCCTCTTGTGGTAAAAACTAGAATCTCATTCACCAACTCACCCCCTCACTCAACCACCCACCCACTCATCCAGACAAAGCTACCCCAGGTAGCCTCTAGCTGGCTGTGGGGGCAAGTGCTGTTCCACAGACACTGACAAAGCTACCCCAGGTAGCCTTTAGCAGGGCTGTAGGGGCAAGTGCTGTTACATAGACACAGACAACGCTACCCCAGGTAGCCTCTAGCGCGGCTGTAGGGGCTAGTGCTTTTACACACAGAGAAAGCTACCCCAGGTAGCCTCTAGCAGGGCTGTAGGGGCAAGTGCTTTTACACAAACACAGACAAAGCTACCTTAGGTAGCCTCTCGCAGGGCTGTAGGGCCAAGTGCTGTCACACAGATACAAACAAAGCTAACCCAGACACATTCTATCAGGGCTGTCGGGGCAAGTGCTGTCAAAACATACATAGACAAAGCTACCCCAGGTAGCCTCTAGCGGGGCTGTAGGGGCAAGTGCTCTCATACACAGACACAGACAAAGCTACCCCAGGTACCCTCTAGCAATGCTGTAGGGGCAAGTGCTGTTACACAAACACAGACAAAGCTACCTTAGGTAGCCTCTCGCAGGGCTGTAGGGGCAATTGCTGCCACACAGATACAAAAAAGCTAACCCAGATAAATTCTAGCAGGGCTGTAGGGGCAAGTGCTGTCAAAACATACATAGACAAAGCGACCCCAGGTAGCCTCTAGCTGGTTGTCGGGGCAAATGTTGTCACAGAGACACAGACAAAGCTACCCCAGGTAGACTCTTTCTGGTTGTAGGGGCAAGTGCTTTGAGCAATAGCACCTATGAAGGCTACCGGCACTGTGGCTACACACACAGAGGGAGTGGGTGGCCAGCACCACCACGCCCGACCGCCTTTGTCTCTCTCCCAGTTCTAGCGATGTTTACAACACCACCACCATCACTGCCCACACACACACACACACATTGCGCTAACCACTGCACCACCACTCCCCACTCACACAGTGCGCTAACCACTGCACCACCACTCTCCACTCACACACAGTGCGCTAACCACTGCACCACCACTCCCCACACACACTCAACGTGCGCTAACCACTGCACCACCACTCCCCCCACACAAATTATTTCGCGACTCAATGCTGCCCTCTTGTGGTAAAAACTAGAATCTCACTCACCAACTCACCCCCTCACTCAAACACCCACCCACTCATCCAGACAAAGCTACCCCCAGGTAGCCTCTAGCTGGATGTGGGGGCAAGTGCTGTTCCACAGACACTGACAAAGCTACCCCAGGTAGCCTTTGGCAGGGCTGTAGGGGCAAGTACTTTTACATAGACACAGACAAAGCAACCCCAGGTAGCCTCTAGCAGGGCTGTAGGGGCAAGTGCTGTTACACAAACACAGACAAAGCTACCCCACGTAGCCTCTAGCAGGGCTGTAGGGGCAAGTGCTGTTACACAAACACAGACAAAGCTACCTTAGGTAGCCTGTCGCGGGGCTGTAGGGGCAAGTGCTCTCACACAGATACAAACAAAGCTCACCCAGATAAATTCTAGCAGAGCTGTCGGGGCAAGTGCTGTCAAAACATACATAGACAAAGCTACCCCAGGTAGCCTCTAGCTGGTTGTCGGGGCAAATGTTGTCACAGAGACACAGACAAAGCTACCCCAGGTAGAATCTTTCTGGTTGTAGGGGCAAGTGCTTTGAGCAATAGCACCTATGAAGGCTACCGTCACTGTGGCTACACACACAGAGGGAGTGGGTGGCCACCACCACCACGCCCGACCGCCTTTGTCTCTCTCCCAGTTCTAGCGATGTTTACAACACCACCACCACCATCACTCCCCACACACACACACAGTGCGCTAACCACTGCACCATCATTCCCCACTCACACACACAGTGCGCTAACCACTGCACCACCACTCCCCACTCAGACACACAATGCCATAACCACTGCTCCACCACTCCCCACTCACATACAGTGCGCTAACCACTGCACTACCGCTCCACACTCACACACAGTGCGCTAACCACTGCACCACCACTCCCCACACACACACACAGTGCGATAACCACTGCACCACCACTCCCCACTCACACACAGTGCGCTAACCACTGCACCACCACTCCCCACTCAAACACAGTGCGCTAACCACTGCACCACCACTCCCCACACACACTCAACGTGCGCTAACCACTGCACCACCACTCCTCCCACACAAATTATTTCGCGACTCAATGCTGCCCTCTTGTGGTAAAAAACTAGAATCTCACTCACCAACTCTCCCACTCACCCACCCACCCATTCATCCAGGCAAAGCTACCCCACGTAGCCTCTAGCTGGTTGTAGGGGCAAGTGCTGTTCCACAGACACTGACAAAGCTACCCCAGGTAGCCTTCGGCAGGGCTGTAGGGGCAAGTGCTGTTACATAGACACAGACAAAAGTACCCCAGGTAGCCTCTAGCGGGGCTGTAGGGGCAAGTGCTCTCACACAGATACAAACAAAGCTAACCCAGATAAATTCTAGCAGGGCTGTCGGGGCAAGTGCTGTCAAAACATACATAGACAAAGCTACCCCAGGTAGCCTCTAGCGGGGCTGTAGGGGCAAGTGCTCTCATACACAGACACAGACAAATCTACCCTAGGTACCCTCTAGCAATGCTGTAGGGGCAAGTGCTGTTACACAAACACAGACAAAGCTACACCAGGTAGCCTCTAGCAGGGCTATAGGGGCAAGTGCTGTTACACAAACACAGACAAAGCTACCTTAGGTAGCCTCTCGCAGGGCTGTAGGGACAATTGCTGCCACACAGATACAAAAAAGTTAACCCAGATAAATTCTAGCAGTGCTGTAGGGGCAAGTGCTGTCAAAACATACATAGACAAAGCTACCCCAGGTAGCCTCTAGCTGGTTGTCGGGGCAAATGTTGTCACAGAGACACAGACAAAGCTACTCCAGGTAGATTCTTTCTGCTTGTAGGGGCAAGTGCTTTGAGCAATAGCACCTATGAAGGCTACCGTCACTGTGGCTACACACACAGAGGGAGTGGGTGGCCACCACCACCACGCCCGACCGCCTTTGTCTCTCTCCCAGTTCTAGCGATGTTTACAACACCACCACCACCATCACTCCCCACACACACACACACAGTGCGCTAACCACTGCGCCATCATTCCCCACTCACACACACAGTGCGCTAACCACTGCACCACCACTCCCCACACACACACAGTGCGCTAACCACTGCACCACCACTCCCCACACACACACAGTGCGCTAACCACTGCACCACCACTCCCCACTCACACACAGTGCGCTAAATACTGCACCACCACTCCCCACTCACACACAGTGCGCTAACCACTGCACCACCACTCCGCACGCACACTCAACGTGCGCTAACCACTGCACCACCGCTCCTCCCACACAAATTATTTCGCGACTAACTGCTGCCCTCTTGTGGTACAAAACTAGAATCTCACTCACCAACTCACCCACTCACCCACCCACCCATTCATCCAGACAAAGCTACCCCACGTAGCCTCTAGCTGGTTGTAGGCGCAAGTGCTGTGCCACGGACACTGACAAAGCTACCCCAGGTAGCCTTGGGCAGGGCTGTAGGGGCAAGTGCTGTTACATAGACACAGACAAAGGTACCCCAGGTAGCCTCTAGCGGGGCTGTAGGGGCAAGTGCTCTCATACACAGACACAGACAAATCTACCCAGGTACCCTCTAGCAATGCTGTAGGGGCAAGTGCTGTTACACAAACACAGACAAAGCAACCCCAGGTAGCCTCTAGCAGGGCTATAGGGGCAAGTGCTGTTACACAAACACAGACAAAGCTACCTTAGGTAGCCTCTCGCAGGGCTGTAGGGGCAATTGCTGCCACACAGATACAAAAAAGCTAACCCAGATAAATTCTAGCAGTGCTGTAGGGGCAAGTGCTGTCAACACATACATAGACAAAGCTACCCCAGGTAGCCTCTAGCTGGTTGTCGGGGCAAATGTTGTCACAGAGACACAGACAAAGCTACCCCAGGTAGAATCTTTCTGGTTGTAGGGGCAAGTGCTTTGAGCAATAGCACCTATGAAGGCTACCGTCACTGTGGCTACACACACAGAGGGAGTGGGTGGCCACCACCACCACGCCCGACCGCCTTTGTCTCTCTCCCAGTTCTAGCGATGTTTACAACACCACCACCACCATCACTCCCCACACACACACACACAGTGCGCTAACCACTGCACCATCATTCCCCACTCACACACACAGTGCGCTAACCACTGCACCACCACTCCCCACTCAGACACACAATGCCATAACCACTGCTCCACCACTCCCCACTCACATACAGTGCGCTAACCACTGCACACCGCTCCACACTCACACACAGTGCGCTGACCACTGCACCACCACTCCCCACACACACACACAGTGCGATAACCACTGCACCACCACTCCCCACTCACACACAGTGCGCTAACCACTGCACCACCACTCCCCACTCAAACACAGTGCGCTAACCACTGCACCACCACTCCCCACACACACTCAACGTGCGCTAACCACTGCACCACCACTCCTCCCACACAAATTATTTCGCGACTCAATGCTGCCCTCTTGTGGTACAAAACTAGAATCTCACTCACCAACTCACCCACTCACCCACCCACCCATTCATCCAGACGGTCCGGACGGTCCCGGGCGGTCCCGGGCGGTCTCGGGCGGTCCCGGGCAGTCCCGGGCGGTCCGGGGCGGTCCCGGGCGGTCCGGGGCGGTCCCGGGCAGTCTGGGGCGGTCCCGGGCGGTCCGGGCCGGGCCCGGGCGGTCCGGGGCGGTCCCGGGCGATCCTGGGTGGTCCCGGGTGGTCGGGGGCGGTCCTGGGCGGTTCGGGGCGGTCCCGGGCGGTCCTGTGTGGTCCCGGGCGGTTCCCGACGGTCCGGACGGTCCTGGGCGGTCCCGGGCGGTCTCGGGCGGTCCCGGGCGGTCCCGGGCGGTCCCGGGCGGTCCCGGGCGGTCCCGGGCGGTCCCGGGCGGTCCCGGGCGGTCCCGGGTGGTCTCGGGCGGTCCCGGGCGGTCCCGGGCGGTCCCGGGCGTTCCAGGGCGGTCCCGGGCGGTCCAGGGCGGTCCCGGGCGGTCCCGGGTGGTCCCGGGCGGTCCCGGGCGGTCCGAGGCGGTCCCGGGCGGTCCCGGGTGGTTTGGGGCGGTCCCGGGCGGTCCCGGGCGGTCCCGGGCGGTCCGGGGCGGTCCCGGGCGTTCCCGGGTGGTCTGGGGCGGTCCCGGGCGGTCCCGGGCGGTCCCGGGCGGTCCCGGGCGGTCCCCGGCGGTCCCGGGCGGTCCCAGGCGGTCCCGGGCGGTCCCGGGCGGTCCCGGGCAATCCGGGGTAGTACCGGGCGGTCCCGGGCAGTCCGGGGCGGTCCCGGGCGGTCCTGGGCGGTCCCGGGCGGTCTGGGGCGGTCCCGGGTGGTCCGGGGCGGTCCCGGGCAGTCTGTGGCGGTCCCAGGCGGTCCGGGGCGGTCCCGGGCGGTCCGGGGTGGTCCCGGGCGGTCCGGGGCGGTCACGGGCAGTCCGGGGCGGTCCCGGGCGGTCCCGTGTGGTCTTGGGCGGTCCCAGACGGTCCGGACGGTCCCGGGCGGTCCCGGGCGGTCTCGGGCGGTCCCGGGCAGTCCCGGGCGGTCCGGGGCGGTCCGGGGCGGTCCCGGGCAGTCTGGGGCGGTCCCGGGCGGTCCGGGGCGGGCCCGGGCGGTCCGGGGCGGTCCCGGGCGATCCGGGGTGGTCCCGGGCGGTCGGGGGCGGTCCTGGGCGGTTCGGGGCGGTCCCGGGCGGTCCTGTGTGGTCCCGGGCGGTTCCCGACGGTCCGGACGGTCCTGGGCGGTCCCGGGCGGTCCCGGGCGGTCCCGGGCGGTCCCGGGCGGTCCCGGGCGGTCCCGGGCGGTCCCGGGCGGTCCCGGGTGGTCCCGGGCGGTCCCGGGCGGTCCCGGGCGGTCCCGGGCGTTCCAGGGCGGTCCCGGGCGGTCCAGGGCGGTCCCGGGCGGTCCCGGGCGGTCCCGGGCGGTCCCGGGCGGTCCGAGGCGGTCCCGGGCGGTCCCGGGTGGTTTGGGGCGGTCCCGGGCGGTCCCGGGCGGTCCCGGGCGGTCCGGGGCGGTCCCGGGCGTTCCCGGGTGGTCTGGGGCGGTCCCGGGCGGTCCCGGGCGGTCCCGGGCGGTCCCGGGCGGTCCCCGGCGGTCCCGGGCGGTCCCAGGCGGTCCCGGGCGGTCCCGGGCGGTCCCGGGCAATCCGGGGTAGTACCGGGCGGTCCCGGGCAGTCCGGGGCGGTCCCGGGCGGTCCTGGGCGGTCCCGGGCGGTCTGGGGCGGTCCCGGGTGGTCCGGGGCGGTCCCGGGCAGTCTGTGGCGGTCCCAGGCGGTCCGGGGCGGTCCCGGGCGGTCCGGGGTGGTCCCGGGCGGTCCGGGGCGGTCACGGGCAGTCCGGGGCGGTCCCGGGCGGTCCCGTGTGGTCTTGGGCGGTCCCAGACGGTCCGGACGGTCCCGGGCGGTCCCGGGCGGTCTCGGGCGGTCCCGGGCAGTCCCGGGCGGTCCGGGGCGGTCCGGGGCGGTCCCGGGCAGTCTGGGGCGGTCCCGGGCGGTCCGGGGCGGGCCCGGGCGGTCCGGGGCGGTCCCGGGCGATCCGGGGTGGTCCCGGGCGGTCGGGGGCGGTCCCGGGCGGTTCGGGGCGGTCCCGGGCGGTCCCGTGTGGTCACGGGCGGTCCCCGACGGTCCGGACGGTCCTGGGCGGTCCCGGGCGGTCTCGGGCGGTCCCGGGCGGTCCCGGGCGGTCCCGGGCGTTCCAGGGCAGTCCCGGGCGGTCCCGGGCAGTCCCGGGTGGTCCCGGGCGGTCCCGGGCGGTCCGAGGCGGTCCCGGACGGTCCGGGGCGGTCATGGGCGGTCCCGGGCGGTCCCGGGCGGTCCCGGGCGTTCCAGGGCGGTCCCGGCCGGTCCCGGGCGGTCCCGGGCGGTCCCGGGCGGTCCCGGGCGGTCCGAGGCGGTCCCGGGCGGTCCGGGGCGGTCCTGGGCGGTCCCGGGCGGTCCCGGGCGGTCCCGGGCGGTCTCGGGCGGTCCCGGGCGGTCGCAGACGGTCTGGACCGTCCCGGGCGTTCCCGGGCGGTCTCGGGCGGTCCCGGGCGGTCCCGGGCGGTCCCGGGCGGTCCCGGGCGTTCCAGGGCGGTCCCGGGCGGTCCAGGGTGGTCCCGGGCGGTCTGGGGCGGTCCCGGGCGGTCCGGGGCGGTCCCGGGCGGTCCCGGGCGGTCCCGGGCGGTCCCGGGCGGTCCCGGGCGGTCCCGGGCGGTCCCGAGTGGTCCGGGGCGGTCCGGGGCGGTCCGGGGCGATCCCGGGCGGTGCCGGGCGGTCCGGGGCGGTCCTGGGCGGTCCCGGGCGGTCTCGGGCGATCCCGGGCGGTCCCGCACGGTCCCGGGCGGTCCCGGGCGGTCCCGGGCATTCCCGGGAGGTCCGGGGCGGTCCCGGGCGGTTCGGGGCGGTCCCGGGCGGTCCAGGGCGGTCCCGGGCGGTCCCGGGCGGTCCCGGGCGGTCGCGGGCGGTCCTGGGCGGTCCTGGGCGGTCCGGGGCGGTCCCGGGCGGTCCCGGGCGGTCCGGGGCGGTCCGGGGCGGTACCGGGCGGTCCCGGGCGGTCCCGGGCGGTCCGGGGCGGTCCCGGGCGGTCCCGGGCGGTCCGGGGCGGTCCGGGGCGGTCCCGTGCGGTCCCGGTCGGTCCCGGGCGGTCCCGGGCTGTCCAGGGCGGTCCCGGGCGGTCCAGGGCGGTCCCGGGCGGTCCCGGGCGGTCCCGGGCGGTCCCGGGCGGTCCGAGGCGGTCCCGGGCGGTCCCGGGCGGTCTGGAGCGGTCCAGGGCGGTCCCGGGCGGTCTCGGGCGGTCCCGGGCGGTCCCGGGCGGTCCCGGGCGGTCCCGGGCGGTCCCGGGCGGTCCCGGGCAATCCGGGGCGGTCCCGGGCAATCCGGGGCGGTCCCGGGCGGTCCGGGGCGGTCCCGGGCGGTCCCGGGCGGTCCGGGGGGCGGTCCCGGGCGACGGCCCGGGCGACGGCCCGGGGGACGGCCCGGGGGACGGCCCGGGGGACGGCCCGGGGGACGGCCCGGGGGACGGCCCGGGGGACGGCCCGGGGGACGGCCCGGGGGACGGCCCGGGGGACGGCCCGGGGGACGGCCCGGGGGACGGCCCGGGGGACGGCCCGGGGGACGGCCCGGGGGACGGCCCGGGGGACGGCCCGGGGGACGGCCCGGGGGACGGCCCGGGGGACGGCCCGGGGGACGGCCCGGGGGACGGCCCGGGGGACGGCCCGGGGGACGGCCCGGGGGACGTAGGGCTGTAGGGGCAAGTGCTCTCATACACAGACACAGACAAAGCTACCCCAGGTACCCTCTAGCAATGCTGTAGGGGCAAGTGCTGTTACACAAACACAGACAAAGCTACCCCAGGTAGCCTCTATGAGGGCTAAAAGGGGCAAGTGCTGTTACACAAACACAGACAAAACTACCTTGGGTAGCCTCTCGCAGGGCTTTAGGGGCAATTGCTGCCACACAGATACAAAAAAGCTAACCCAGATAAATTCTAGCAGTGCTGTAGGGGCAAGTGCTGTCAAAACATACATAGACAAAGCTACCCCAGGTAGCCTCTAGCTGGTTGTCGGGGCAAATGTTGTCACAGCGACACAGACAAAGCTACCCCAGGTAGAATCTTTCTGGTTGTAGGGGCAAGTGCTTTGAGCAATAGCACCTATGAAGGCTACCGTCACTGTGGCTACACACACAGAGGGAGTGGGTGGCCACCACCACCACGCCCGACCGCCTTTGTCTCTCTCCCAGTTCTAGCGATGTTTACAACACCACCACCACCATCACTCCCCACACACACACAGTGCGCTAACCACTGCACCATCATTCCCCACTCACACACACAGTGCGCTAACCACTGCACCACCACTCCCCACTCAGACACACAATGCCCTAACCACTGCTCCACCACTCCCCACTCACATACAGTGCGCTAACCACTGCACCACCACTCCCCACTCACACACAGTGCGCTAACCACTGCACCACCACTCCCCACACACACACAGTGTGCTAACCACTGCACCACCACTCCCCACTCACACACTGCGCTAACCACTGCACCACCACTCCCCACTCACACACAGTGCGCTAACCACTGCACCACCACTCCGCACACACACTCAACGTGCGCTAACCACTGCACCACCGCTCCTCCCACACAAATTATTTCGCGACTCACTGCTGCCCTCTTGTGGTACAAAACTAGAATCTCACTCACCAACTCACCCACTCACCCACCCACCCATTCATCCAGACAAAGCTACCCCACGTAGCCTCTAGCTGGTTGTAGGGGCAAGTGCTGTTCCACAGACACTGACAAAGCTACCCCAGGTAGCCTTTGGCAGGGCTGTAGGGGCAAGTGCTGTTACATAGACACAGACAAAGGTACCCCAGGTAGCCTCTAGCGGGGCTGTAGGGGCAAGTGCTCTCACACAGATACAAACAAAGCTAACCCAGATAAATTCTAGCAGGGCTGTCGGGGCAAGTGCTGTCAAAACATACATAGACAAAGCTACCCCAGGTAGCCTCTAGCGGTGCTGTAGGGGCAAGTGCTCTCATACACAGACACAGACAAATCTACCCTAGGTACCCTCTAGCAATGCTGTAGGGGCAAGTGCTGTTACACAAACACAGACAAAGCTACACCAGGTAGCCTCTAGCAGGGCTATAGGGGCAAGTGCTGTTACACAAACACAGACAAAGCTACCTTAGGTAGCCTCTCGCAGGGCTGTAGGGGCAATTGCTGCCACACAGATACAAAAAAGCTAACCCAGATAAATTCTAGCAGTGCTGTAGGGGCAAGTGCTGTCAAAACATACATAGACAAAGCTACCCCAGGTAGCCTCTAGCTGGTTGTCGGGGCAAATGTTGTCACAGAGACACAGACAAAGCTACCCCAGGTAGAATCTTTCTGGCTGTAGGGACAAGTGCTTTGAGCAATAGCACCTATGAAGGCTACCGTCACAGTGGCTACACACACAGAGGGAGTGGGTGGCCACCACCACCACGCCCGACGGCCTTTGTCTCTCTCCCAGTTCTAGCGATGTTTACAACACCACCACCACCATCACTCCCCACACACACACAGTGCGCTAACCACTGCACCATCATTCCCCACTCACACACACAGTGCGCTAACCACTGCACCACCACTCCCCACTCAGACACACAATGCCCTAACCACTGCTCCACCACTCCCCACTCACATACAGTGCGCTAACCACTGCACCACCACTCCCCACTCACACACAGTGCGCTAACCACTGCACCACCACTCCCCACACACACACAGTGCGCTAACCACTGCACCACCACTCCCCACTCACACACAGTGCGCTAACCACTGCACCACCACTCCCCACTCACACACAGTGCGCTAACCACTGCACCACCACTCCGCACACACACTCAACGTGCGCTAACCACTGCACCACCGCTCCTCCCACACAAATTATTTCGCGACTCACTGCTGCCCTCTTGTGGTACAAAACTAGAATCTCACTCACCAACTCACCCACTCACCCACCCACCCATTCATCCAGACAAAGCTACCCCACGTAGCCTCTAGCTGGTTGTAGGGGCAAGTGCTGTTCCACAGACACTGACAAAGCTACCCCAGGTAGCCTTTGGCAGGGCTGTAGGGGCAAGTGCTGTTACATAGACACAGACAAAGGTACCCCAGGTAGCCTCTAGCGGGGCTGTAGGGGCAAGTGCTCTCACACAGATACAAACAAAGCTAACCCAGATAAATTCTAGCAGGGCTGTCGGGGCAAGTGCTGTCAAAACATACATAGACAAAGCTACCCCAGGTAGCCTCTAGCGGGGCTGTAGGGGCAAGTGCTCTCATACACAGACACAGACAAAGCTACCCCAGGTACCCTCTAGCAATGCTGTAGGGGCAAGTGCTGTTACACAAACACAGACAAAGCTACCCCAGGTAGCCTCTATGAGGGCTAAAAGGGGCAAGTGCTGTTACACAAACACAGACAAAACTACCTTGGGTAGCCTCTCGCAGGGCTGTAGGGGCAATTGCTGCCACACAGATACAAAAAAGCTAACCCAGATAAATTCTAGCAGTGCTGTAGGGGCAAGTGCTGTCAAAACATACATAGACAAAGCTACCCCAGGTAGCCTCTAGCTGGTTGTCGGGGCAAATGTTGTCACAGCGACACAGACAAAGCTACCCCAGGTAGAATCTTTCTGGTTGTAGGGGCAAGTGCTTTGAGCAATAGCACCTATGAAGGCTACCGTCACTGTGGCTACACACACAGAGGGAGTGGGTGGCCAGCACCACCACGCCCGACCGCCTTTGTCTCTCTCCCAGTTCTAGTGATGTTTACAACACCACCACCACCATCACTCCCCACACACACACACACACAGTGCGCTAACCACTGCACCATCACTCCCCACTCACACACACAGTGCGCTAACCACTGCACCACCACTCCCCACTCAGACACAAAATGCCCTAACCACTGCTCCACCACTCCCCACTCACACAGAGTGCGCTAACCACTGCACCACCACTCCCCACTCACACACAGTGCGCTAACCACTGCACCACCACTCCCCACTCACACACAGTGCGCTAACCACTGCACCACCACTCCCCACACACACTCAACGTGCGCTAACCACTGCACCACCACTCCCCCACACAAATTATTTCGAGACTAGAATCTCACTCACCAACTCTCCCACTCACCCACCCACCCATTCATCCAGACAAAGCTACCCCACGTAGCCTCTAGCTGGTTGTAGGGGCAAGTGCTGTTCCACAGACACTGACAAAGCTACCCCAGGTAGCCTTTGGCAGGGCTGTAGGGGCAAGTGCTGTTACATAGACACAGACAAAGGTACCCCAGGTAGCCTCTAGCGGGGCTGTAGGGGCAAGTGCTCTCACACAGATACAAACAAAGCTAACCCAGATAAATTCTAGCAGGGCTGTCGGGGCAAGTGCTGTCAAAACATACATAGACAAAGCTACCCCAGGTAGCCTCTAGCGGGGCTGTAGGGGCAAGTGCTCTCATACACAGACACAGACAAAGCTACCCCAGGTACCCTCTAGCAATGCTGTAGGGGCAAGTGCTGTTACACAAACACAGACAAAGCTACCCCAGGTAGCCTCTAGCAGGGCTTTAGGGGCAAGTGCTGTTACACAAACACAGACAAAGCTACCTTAGGTAGCCTCTCGCAGGGCTGTAGGGGCAATTGCTGCCACACAGATACAAAAAAACTAACCCAGATAAATTCTAGCAGGGCTGTAGGGGCAAGTGCTGTCAAAACATACATAGACAAAACTACACCAGGTAGCCTCTAGCTGGTTGTCGGGGCAAATGTTGTCACAGAGACACAGACAAAGCTACCCCAGGTAGACTCTTTCTGGTTGTAGGGGCAAGTGCTTTGAGCAATAGCACCTATGAAGGCTACCGTCACTGTGGCTACACACACAGAGGGAGTGGGTGGCCAGCACCACAACGCCCGACCGACTTTGTCTCTCTCCCAGTTCTAGCGATGTTTACAACACCACCACCACCATCACTCCCCACACACACACACACAGTGCGCTAACCACTGCACCATCACTCCCCACTCACACACACATTGCCCTAACCACTGCTCCATCACTCCCCACTCACACACAGTGCGCTAACCACTGCACCACCACTCCCCACTCACACACAGTGCGCTAACCACTGCACCACCACTCCCCACACACACTCAACGTGCGCTAACCACTGCACCACCACTCCCCCCACACAAATTATGTCGCGACTCAATGCTGCCCTCTTGTGGTAAAAACTAGAATCTCACTCACCAACTCACCCCCTCACTCAACCACCCACCCACTCATCCAGACAAAGCTACCCCAGGTAGCCTCTAGCTGGCTGTGGGGGCAAGTGCTGTTCCACAGACACTGACAAAGCTACCCCAGGTAGCCTTTGGCAGGGCTGTAGGGGCAAGTGCTTTTACATAGACACAGACAAAGCTACCCCAGGTAGCCTCTAGCGCGGCAGTAGAGGCTAGTGCTGTTACACACAGAGAAAGCTACCCCAGGTAGCCTCTAACAGGGCTGTAGGGGCAAGTGCTGTTACACAAACACAGAAAAAGCTACCTTAGGTAGCCTCTCGCAGGGCTGTAGGGGCAAGTGCTCTCACACAGATACAAACAAAGCTAACCCAGATAAATTCTAGCAGGGCTGACGGGGCAAGTGCTGTCAAAACATACATAGACAAAGTTACCCCAGGTAGCCTCTAGCGGGGCTGTAGGGGCAAGTGCTCTCATACACAGACACAGAGAAAGCTACCCCAGGTACCCTCTAGCAATGCTGTAGGGGCAAGTGCTGTTACACAAACACAGACAAAGCTACCCCAGGTAGACTCTTTCTGGTTGTAGGGGCAAGTGCTTTGAGCAATAGCACCTATGAAGGCTACCGGCACTGTGGCTACACACACAGAGGGAGTGGGTGGCCAGCACCACCACGCCCGACCGCCTTTGACTCTCTCACAGTTCTAGCGATGTTTACAACACCACCATCACTCCCCACACACACACACAGTGCGCTAACCACTGTATCATCACTCCCCACTCACACACACAGTGCGCTAACCAATGCACCACCACTCCCCACTCAGACACACAATGCCCTAACCACTGCTCCACCACTCCCCACTCACACAGAGTGCGCTAACCACTGCACCACCACTCCCCACTCACACACAGTGCGCTAACCACTGCACCACCACTCCCCACTCACACACAGTGCGCTAACCACTGCACCACCACTCCCCACACACACTCAACGTGCGCTAACCACTACACCACCACTCCCCCCACACAAATTATTTCGCGACTCAATGCTGCCCTCTTGTGGTAAAAATAAGAATCTCACTCACCAACTCACCCCCTCACTCAACCACCCACCCACTCATCCAGATGAAGCTACCCCAGGTAGCCTCTAGCTGGCTGTGGGAGCAAGTGCTGTTCCACAGACACTGACAAAGCTACCCCAGTTTGCCTTTGGCAGGGCTGTAGGGGCAAGTGCTGTTACATAGACACAGACAAAGGTACCCCAGGGAGCCTCTAGCGGGGCTGTAGGGGCAAGTGCTGTTACACACAGACAAAGCTACCCCAGGTAGCCTCTAGCAGGTCTTAGGGGCAAGTGCTGCTACAAAGACACAGACAAGCTATCCTAGGCAGCCTTTAGCAGGGCTGTAGGGGCAAGTGCTCTCATACGCATACACAGACACAGACAAAGCTACCCCAGGTAGCCTCTAGCAGGGCTGTCGGGGCAAGTGCTGTCAAAACATGCATAGACAAAGCTACCCCAGATAGCCTCTAGCGGGGCTGTAGGGGCAAGTGCTCTCATACACAGACACAGACAAAGCTACCCCAGGTACCCTCTAGCAATGCTGTAGGGGCAAGTGCTGTTACACAAACACAGACAAAGCTACCCCAGGTAGCCTCTAGCAGGGCTATAGGGGCAAGTGCTGTTACACAAACACAGACAAAGCTACCTTAGGTAGCCTCTCGCAGGGGTGTAGGGGCAATTGCTGCCACACAGATACAATAAAGCTAACCCAGATAAATTCTATAAGGGCTGTAGGGGCAAGTGCTGTCAAAACATACATAGACAAAGCTACCCCAGGTAGCCTCTAGCTGGTTGTCGGGGCAAATGTTGTCACAGCGACACAGACAAAGCTACCCCATGGTAGACTCTTTCTGGTTGTAGGGGCAAGTGCTTTGACCAATAGCACCTATGAAGGCTACCGGCACTGTGGGTACACACACAGAGGGAGTGGGTGGCCAGCACCACCACGCCCGACCGCCTTTGTCTCTCTCCCAGTTCTAGTGATGTTTACAACACCACCACCACCATCACTCCCCACACACACACATACACAGTGCGCTAACCACTGCACCATCACTCCCCACTCACACACACAGTGCGCTAACCACTGCACCACCACTCCCCACTCAGACACACAATGCCCTAACCACTGCTCCACCACTCCCCACTCACACAGAGTGCGATAACCACTGCACCACCACTCCCCACTCACACACAGTGCGCTAACCACTGCACCACCACTCCCCACTCACACACAGTGCGCTAACCACTGCACCACCACTCCCCCACACAAATTATTTCGCGACTCAATGCTGCCCTCTTGTGGTAAAAAACTAGAATCTCACTCACCAACTCTACCACTCACCCACCCACCCATTCATCCAGACAAAGCTACCCCACGTAGCCTCTAGCTGGTTGTAGGGGCAAGTGGTGTTCCACAGACACTGACAAAGCTACCCCAGGTAGCCTTTGACAGGGCTGTAGGGGCAAGTGCTGTTACATAGACACAGACAAAGGTACCCCAGGTAGCCTCTAGCGGGGCTGTAGGGGCAAGTGCTCTCACACAGATACAAACAAAGCTAACCCAGATAAATTCTAGCAGGGCTGTCGGGGCAAGTGCTGTAAAAACATACATAGACAAAGCTACCCCAGGTAGCCTCTAGCGGTGCTGTAGGGGCAAGTGCTCTCATACACAGACACAGACAAATCTACCCTAGGTACCCTCTAGCAATGCTGTAGGGGCAAGTGCTGTTACACAAACACAGACAAAGCTACACCAGGTAGCCTCTAGCAGGGCTATAGGGGCAAGTGCTGTTACACAAACACAGACAAAGCTACCTTAGGTAGCCTCTCGCTGGGCTGTAGGGGCAATTGCTGCCACACAGATACAAAAAAGCTAACCCAGATAAATTCTAGCAGTGCTGTAGGGGCAAGTGCTGTCAAAACATACATAGACAAAGCTACCCCAGGTAGCCTCTAGCTGGTTGTCGGGGCAAATGTTGTCACAGAGACACAGACAAAGCTACCCCAGGTAGAATCTTTCTGGTTGTAGGGGCAAGTGCTTTGAGCAATAGCACCTATGAAGGCTACCGTCACTGTGGCTACACACACAGAGGGAGTGGGTGGCCACCACCACCACCACGCCCGACCGCCTTTGTCTCTCTCCCAGTTCTAGCGATGTTTACAACACCACCACCACCATCACTCCCCACACACACACACACAGTGCGCTAACCACTGCACCATCATTCCCCACTCACACACACAGTGCGCTAACCACTGCACCACCACTCCCCACTCAGACACACAATGCCCTAACCACTGCTCCACCACTCCCCACTCACATACAGTGCGCTAACCACTGCACCACCACTCCCCACTCAGACACACAATGCCCTAACCACTGCTCCACCACTCCCCACTCACACAGAGTGCGATAACCACTGCACCACCACTCCCCACTCACACACAGTTCGCTAACCACTGCACCACCACTCCCCACTCACACACAGTGCGCTAACCACTGCACCACCACTCCCCACACACACTCAACGTGCGCTAACCACTGCACCACCACTCCCCCACACAAATTATTTCGCGACTCAATGCTGCCCTCTTGTGGTAAAAAACTAGAATCTCACTCACCAACTCTCCCACTCACCCACCCACCCATTCATCCAGACAAAGCTACCCCACGTAGCCTCTAGCTGGTTGTAGGGGCAAGTGCTGTTCCACAGACACTGACAAAGCTACCCCAGGTAGCCTTTGGCAGGGCTGTAGGGGCAAGTGCTGTTACATAGACACAGACAAAGGTACCCCAGGTAGCCTCTAGCGGGGCTGTAGGGGCAAGTGCTCTCACACAGATACAAACAAAGCTAACCCAGATAAATTCTAGCAGGGCTGTCGGGGCAAGTGCTGTAAAAACATACATAGACAAAGCTACCCCAGGTAGCCTCTAGCGGTGCTGTAGGGGCAAGTGCTCTCATACACAGACACAGACAAATCTACCCTAGGTACCCTCTAGCAATGCTGTAGGGGCAAGTGCTGTTACACAAACACAGACAAAGCTACACCAGGTAGCCTCTAGCAGGGCTATAGGGGCAAGTGCTGTTACACAAACACAGACAAAGCAACCTTAGGTATTCTCTCGCAGGGCTTTAGGGGCAATTGCTGCCACACAGATACAAAAAAGCTAACCCAGATAAATTCTAGCAGTGCTGTAGGGGCAACTGCTGTCAAAACATACATAGACAAAGCTACCCCAGGTAGCCTCTAGCTGGTTGTCGGGGCAAATGTTGTCACAGAGACACAGACAAAGCTACCCCAGGTAGAATCTTTCTGGTTGTAGGGACAAGTGCTTTGAGCAATAGCAAGTATGAAGGCTACCGTCACAGTGGCTACACACACAGAGGGAGTGGGTGGCCACCACCACCACGCCCGACCGCCTTTGTCTCTCTCCCAGTTCTAGCGATGTTTACAACACCACCACCATCACTCCCCACACACACACACACAGTGCGCTAACCACTGCACCACCACTCCCCACTCAGACACACAATGCCCTCACCACTGCTCCACCACTCCCCACTCACATACAGTGCGCTAACCACTGCACCACCACTCCCCACTCACACACAGTGCGCTAACCACTGCACCACCACTCCCCACACACACACAGTGCGCTAACCACTGGACCACCACTCCCCACTCACACACAGTGCGCTAACCACTGCACCACCACTCCCCACTCACACACAGTGCGCTAACCACTGCACCACCACTCCGCACACACACTCAACGTGCGCTAACCACTGCACCACCGCTCCTCCCACACAAATTATTTCGCGACTCACTGCTGCCCTCTTGTGGTACAAAACTAGAATCTCACTCACCAACTCACCCACTCACCCACCCACCCATTCATCCAGACAAAGCTACCACACGTAGCCTCTAGCTGGTTGTAGGGGCAAGTGCTGTTCCACAGACACTGACAAAGCTACCCCAGGTAGCCTTTGGCAGGGCTGTAGGGGCAAGTGCTGTTACATAGACACAGACAAAGGTACCCCAGGTAGCCTCTAGCGGGGCTGTAGGGGCAAGTGCTCTCACACAGATACAAACAAAGCTAACCCAGATAAATTCTAGCAGGGCTGTCGGGGCAAGTGCTGTCAAAACATACATAGACAAAGCTACCCCAGGTAGCCTCTAGCGGGGCTGTAGGGGCAAGTGCTCTCATACACAGACACAGACAAAGCTACCCCAGGTACCCTCTAGCAATGCTGTAGGGGCAAGTGCTGTTACACAAACACAGACAAAGCTACCCCAGGTAGCCTCTATGAGGGCTAAAAGGGGCAAGTGCTGTTACACAAACACAGACAAAACTACCTTGGGTAGCCTCTCGCAGGGCTGTAGGGGCAATTGCTGCCACACAGATACAAAAAAGCTAACCCAGATAAATTCTAGCAGTGCTGTAGGGGCAAGTGCTGTCAAAACATACATAGACAAAGCTACCCCAGGTAGCCTCTAGCTGGTTGTCGGGGCAAATGTTGTCACAGCGACACAGACAAAGCTACCCCAGGTAGAATCTTTCTGGTTGTAGGGGCAAGTGCTTTGAGCAATAGCACCTATGAAGGCTACCGTCACTGTGGCTACACACACAGAGGGAGTGGGTGGCCAGCACCACCACGCCCGACCGCCTTTGTCTCTCTCCCAGTTCTAGTGATGTTTACAACACCACCACCACCATCACTCCCCACACACACACACACAGTGCGCTAACCACTGCACCATCACTCCCCACTCACACACACAGTGCGCTAACCACTGCACCACCACTCCCCACTCAGACACACAATGCCCTAACCACTGCTCCACCACTCCCCACTCACACAGAGTGCGCTAACCACTGCACGAACCACTTCCCACTCACACACAGTGCGCTAACCACTGCACCACCACTCCCCACACACACTCAACGTGCGCTAACCACTGCACCACCACTCCCACCACACAAATTATTTCGCGACTCACTGCTGCCCTCTTGTGGTAAAAAACTAGAATCTCACTCACCAACTCACCCACTCACCCACCCACCCATTCATCCAGACAAAGCTACCCCACGTAGCCTCTAGCTGGTTGTAGGGGCAAGTGCTGTTCCACAGACACTGACAAAGCTACCCCAGGTAGCCTTTGGCAGGGCTGTAGGGGCAAGTGCTGTGAGCAATAGCACCTATGAAGGCTACCGGCACTGTGGCTACACACACAGAGGGAGTGGGTGGCCAGCACCACCACGCCCGACCGCCTTTGTCTCTCTCCCAGTTCGAGCGATGTTTACAACACCACCATCACTCCCCACACACACACACAGTGCGCTAACCACTGCACCATCACTCCCCACTCACACACACAGTGCGCTAACCACTGCACCACCACTCCCCACTCAGACACACAATGCCCTAACCACTGCTCCACCACTCCCCACTCACACAGAGTGCGCTAACCACTGCACCACCACTCCCCACTCACACACAGTGCGCTAACCACTGCACCACCACTCCCCACTCACACACAGTGCGCTAACCACTGCACCACCACTCCGCACACACACTCAACGTGCGCTAACCACTGCACCACCGCTCCTCCCACACAAATTATTTCGCGACTCACTGCTGCCCTCTTGTGGTACAAAACTAGAATCTCACTCACCAACTCACCCACTCACCCACCCACCCATTCATCCAGACAAAGCTACCCCACGTAGCCTCTAGCTGGTTGTAGGGGCAAGTGCTGTTCCACAGACACTGACAAAGCTACCCCAGGTAGCCTCTAGCGGGGCTGTAGGTGCAAGAGCTCTCATACAGATACAAACAAAGCTAACCCAGATAAATTCTAGCAGGGCTGTCGGGCAGGTGCTGTCAAAACATACATAGACAAAGCTACCCCAGGTAGCCTCTAGCCGGGCTGTAGGGGCAAGTGCTCTCATACACAGACACAGACAAAGCTACCCCAGGTACCCTCTAGCAATGCTGTAGGGGCAAGTGCTGTTACACAAACACAGACAAAGCTACCCCAGGTAGCCTCTATGAGGGCTAAAAGGGGCAAGTGCTGTTACACAAACACAGACAAAACTACCTTGGGTAGCCTCTCGCAGGGCTGTAGGGGCAATTGCTGCCACACAGATACAAAAAAGCTAACCCAGATAAATTCTAGCAGTGCTGTAGGGGCAAGTGCTGTCAAAACATACATAGACAAAGCTACCCCAGGTAGCCTCTAGCTGGTTGTCGGGGCAAATGTTGTCACAGCGACACAGACAAAGCTACCCCAGGTAGAATCTTTCTGGTTGTAGGGGCAAGTGCTTTGAGCAATAGTACCTATGAAGGCTACCGTCACTGTGGCTACACACACAGAGGGAGTGGGTGGCCAGCACCACCACGCCCGACCGCCTTTGTCTCTCTCCCTGTTCTAGCGATGTTTACAACACCACCACCACCATCACTCCCCACACACACACACACACAGTGCGCTAACCACTGCACCATCACTCCCCACTCACACACACAGTGCGCTAACTACTGCACCACCACTCCCCACTCAGACACACAATGCCCTAACCACTGCTCCACCACTCCCCACTCACATACAGTGCGCTAACCACTGCACCACCACTCCCCACTCACACACAGTGCGCTAACCACTGCACGAACCACTTCCCACTCACACACAGTGCGCTAACCACTGCACCACCACTCCCCACACACACTCAACGTGCGCTAACCACTGCACCACCACTCCCCCCACACAAATTATTTCGCGACTCAATGCTGCCCTCTTGTGGTAAAAAACTAGAATCTCACTCACCAACTCACCCACTCACCCACCCACCCATTCATCCAGACAAAGCTACCCCACGTAGCCTCTAGCTGGTTGTAGGGGCAAGTGCTGTTCCACAGACACTGACAAAGCTACCCCAGGTAGCCTTTGGCAGGGCTGTAGGGGCAAGTGCTGTGAGCAATAGCACCTATGAAGGCTACCGGCACTGTGGCTACACACACAGAGGGAGTGGGTGGCCAGCACCACCACGCCCGACCGCCTTTGTCTCTCTCCCAGTTCTAGCGATGTTTACAACACCACCACCATCACTCCCCACACACACACACAGTGCGCTAACCACTGCACCATCACTCCCCACTCACACACACAGTGCGCTAACCACTGCACCACCACTCCCCACTCAGACACACAATGCCCTAACCACTGCTCCACCACTCCCCACTCACACAGAGTGCGATAACCACTGCACCACCACTCCCCACTCACACACAGTGCGCTAACCACTGCACCACCACTCCCCACTCACACACAGTGCGCTAACCACTGCACCACCACTCCGCACACACACTCAACGTGCGCTAACCACTGCACCACCGCTCCTCCCACACAAATTATTTCGCGACTCACTGCTGCCCTCTTGTGGTACAAAACTAGAATCTCACTCACCAACTCACCCACTCACCCACCCACCCATTCATCCAGACAAAGCTACCCCACGTAGCCTCTAGCTGGTTGTAGGGGCAAGTGCTGTTCCACAGACACTGACAAAGCTACCCCAGGTAGCCTTTGGCAGGGCTGTAGGGGCAAATGCTGTTACATAGACACAGACAAAGGTACCCCAGGTAGCCTCTAGCGGGGCTGTAGGGGCAAGTGCTCTCACACAGATACAAACAAAGCTAACCCAGATAAATTCTAGCAGGGCTGTCGGGGCAGGTGCTGTCAAAACATACATAGACAAAGCTACCACAGGTAGCCTCTAGCGGGGCTGTAGGGGCAAGTGCTCTCATACACAGACACAGACAAAGCTACCCCAGGTACCCTCTAGCAATGCTGTAGGGGCAAGTGCTGTTACACAAACACAGACAAAGCTACCCCAGGTAGCCTCTATGAGGGCTAAAAGGGGCAAGTGCTGTTACACAAACACAGACAAAACTACCTTGGGTAGCCTCTCGCAGGGCTGTAGGGGCAATTGCTGCCACACAGATACAAAAAAGCTAACCCAGATAAATTCTAGCAGTGCTGTAGGGGCAAGTGCTGTCAAAACATACATAGACAAAGCTACCCCAGGTAGCCTCTAGCTGGTTGTCGGGGCAAATGTTGTCACAGCGACACAGACAAAGCTACCCCAGGTAGAATCTTTCTGGTTGTAGGGGCAAGTGCTTTGAGCAATAGCACCTATGAAGGCTACCGTCACTGTGGCTACACACACAGAGGGAGTGGGTGGCCAGCACCACCACGCCCGACCGCCTTTGTCTCTCTCCCAGTTCTAGTGATGTTTACAACACCACCACCACCATCACTCCCCACACACACACACACACAGTGCGCTAACCACTGCACCATCACTCCCCACTCACACACACAGTGCGCTAACCACTGCACCACCACTCCCCACTCAGACACACAATGCCCTAACCACTGCTCCACCACTCCCCACTCACACAGAGTGCGCTAACCACTGCACCACCACTCCCCACTCACACACAGTGCGCTAACCACTGCACGAACCACTTCCCACTCACACACAGTGCGCTAACCACTGCACCACCACTCCCCACACACACTCAACGTGCGCTAACCACTGCACCACCACTCCCCCCACACAAATTATTTCGCGACTCAATGCTGCCCTCTTGTGGTAAAAAACTAGAATCTCACTAAATTTCGATTTAAAGCTTTCGTGACTGCAATGATTCATCTTCTTTGGTTCTTTCGGTAAAGTCACGTAGAATGAGAATAAAATAATAAATTGATAAAATAAAATAACACAATAATATTCTCACGACGTTTCGGCCACAACACAAGCGGCCTTCATCAGGTGAAGGGAGCGAGACTGTCTGGTAGGACAGCGCTGGAGTGAGAGAGCCACGTTCAGATCACGGCTTTTTAAGCTGTGTGAGAGGAACAAAGAGCCTTGACGAAGGAATTAGCATAAAATTTTGCATTGAAATGGCTGAATGATTAGCTTGTGACTGGTCACAGAAATAGCTATGTTAAAAGTTAAAGCATACACATCCGCAGAGGCACCCATTGTTAAAAGGAATTAGCATAGAATTTAGCATTGAAATAGCTAAATTAAGGCATACACATCCGCAGAGGCACCCCTTGATAATGGGATTAGCATAGAATTTAGCATTGAAATGGCTGAGTGATTCGCTTGTAACTGCTACAGAAATAGTTACGTTGAAGTCAGAGCATACACATTCACCGAGGCACTTAGTACAAATCAAACAGGAGAATTTAGCATTGAAATAACTAGGCGAATTTAGCATTGAAATAACTGGGTGATTTGCTAGTGACTGGTCACAGAAATGACTACACATCTGAGCTATTCACAGTACTATATAGTGAACCAATAAAAACTAAAATATAAATTACCTTCATGTTATCAATAAACTCTATATTCTCCAATCAGCTAAGCTACCAACCATGAGTCGTTATATATCACAATGCTATATGGCGAAAAAATGGGTGGATTCTTACCCTCAAATTTCCGTACCACGGATAGCTACGGGCCCCGTTCAGACGGACGAGTTCGTCCATGGTCGGAATAGAGGAGGGGGAGAGAGACAGCTGCGAAGCCCTAGTATACTCCATGTTGTAAACCATACCATTAACCGTGGTGTGAGAGGTATTAAGAGGCAATGCTGGCGAAAGAGCTGCGGTCTGAAGGTCATCGTAAAATTACAATTAATTAAGAACAGAAATGATTTAACACATCTTTCCAGTGGTTACTAAGCTTGAATCCATCTTCTCGGTTGAAATTGTCTCTGTGCTTGTATATGTGAATGGCCTCATGAACGAATCTCTCATGGTAGCCAGTTGGTTTGCAAAGAACCTCCGTCTTGGAGAAGTCAATGTCATGTGAGCCCACTGAATTGTAACAGTGATCTGCCACGGCAGAGGAGTTCGTCTTACCGTGTTTCAAGTCTGCTTTATGTTCGCGGATGCGGTCCGAGATATGTCTTTTGGTTTCTCCAATGTAGCTACTACCACAGAGGCACTTTAGTTTGTAAACGCCCGGGTACTGTATGTCTGGAAGAGCATCTTTTACAGATGGAACTAAATCACGGATTTTGTGTACTGTGTTGAATCGGACCTGGATCTTGTGTTTATTCAGGATTTTGGAGATCTTTTTAGTGACCCCTGCAATGTAGGGTAAGGTGATGGTTTTGAGTGGCTCCACAAGAGGATCCTTCTTCATGACTGGAGTGATGGCTTTGCGGATTGTGTAGTCGGAGTAGCCATTAGCCCTGAGAGCCTGGTGTACGTGCTTGAGTTCACTGGTAATGTGTTCCTGGTCGGAAATGCATTGGGCTCTATGGTATAGAGTCTTGATGAGGCAGTTCTTCTGGGATGGATGGTGGTGGGAATCCGGTTTCAAGTAAGCATCTGTATGGGTAGCTTTCCTGTAGACAGAGTGGCTCATTGAACCATCATGTCTCCTTTTAATTAAGACATCCAGAAAGGGTAGTTTGCCATCTTTTTCGACCTCCATGGTAAATCTGATGGCTGGGTGTATGGAATTGATGTGGTCGCGGAATTGGTCTAGAGCAGGCTGGCCATGTGGCCAGATGACAAAGGTGTCATCAACGTACCTCTTCCATAAGGTCGGGCGTAGAGTGGCAGTCTGGATGGCGTCAGTTTCAAATTTTTCCATGAATACGTTGGCTACAACCGGAGATAGGGGGGAGCCCATTGGGGTGCCCTCAGTTTGTTTGTAGAAAGTTCCATTCCAGGTGAAGTATGTGTTGGTTAAGCAATGTCTCACCAGGGGGGGTACATCAGTATGCAGTCCTTGATGAACCAGGTCTTCAATGATAGCGATGGTGTCAGGTACCGGGACTTTGGTGAACAAGGACACCACATCAAAACTGACAAGCAGGTCGTTTGGGGACAGGGAAATGTCTTTGATTGTCGATACCAGGTGAGTAGAATTTAGTACCGCAGAGGTGGTTTTTCCAGTGAAAGGTCGCAGTATATCAGCCAGAAAACGTGCCAGTTTGTAGGTGGGGGAGCTGATAGTAGAGACGATGGGACGAAGGGGTGTATCTTCTTTGTGTATCTTTGGAAGGCCATATAATCTTGGTGGTCTGGCAGCAGAGGGTTTCAACAAGAACTGTTTGTTCTCATCAATTAATGCTGTTGAATCAGAGATAATTTTGTTCGTTTTGGTGACCAGGCTGTTGGTGGGGTCTCTTTTTATTTTTGTATAGCTGCCATCGTTGAGTAGTTCTTGAATTTTGTTGTTATATTCTGTTTTGTCCATGATGACAGTGGCATTGCCTTTGTCGGCTGAGAGAACGACAATATCATCCCTCTTTTTTAATTGAGATAATTCAAAACGTTCGTCTTTGCTGATGTTGCTAGGTGGCAACTTAGCGTTTTTGAGGGTTGCAGCGATTTCAGATCTTGCTACGTCTGCAGAGATGTGACTCAAGCCCTTGAGTGCAACGTCGACATTGGCAATGATATCATTAACCGGTAAGTGTCTCGGTGTGACAGCAAAGTTTAGACCTTTAGCTAAAACGGATTTCAGACCATCAGAAATGGAACTGTTACTGCGATTAATTACGACTTTGTTGACGTCTATCTTTTCGGTGTGTGGATCCGATTTTTTGCTGGAGAGGTGATTGAATTTGGAAATCAAATTGTCCCTACATTTGTTCGACATAGTGGCAGCCGAAGAGGTAGTCATATTGTCTACATGTTCCCAATCCGATGTAGACATTGTTGCTGTCAATTTTAAGTGTGATTTGTAGAGTGTCTTGTCTAACTGATCGAGTTCGGTGCGTGTAAGTCTGATTTTTTCCGAGATAAGAGCGAAGCTAGTTCTAGCTAGAATTCGTTTTGCATTGAGAGAAGTTGCAACAGCAGAGGTTAGTGTAAATGCGGTTGGTATTACCTTAGAGTCGCGGCATCTCTTCAGAAAGGTGAGAGACTCGATTAGTTGAGCCTTCTTATCCCGAAGTCTGTTGAATGATCTTAAGGATGTGTGGAATCCCTCCCCGTAGAGGCGGTTAAATTTCGATTTAAAGCTTTCGTGACTGCAATGATTCATCTTCTTTGGTTCTTTCGGTAAAGTCACGTAGAATGAGAATAAAATAATAAATTGATAAAATAAAATAACACAATAATATTCTCACGACGTTTCGGCCACAACACAAGCGGCCTTCATCAGGTGAAGGGAGCGAGACTGTCTGGTAGGACAGCGCTGGAGTGAGAGAGCCACGTTCAGATCACGGCTTTTTAAGCTGTGTGAGAGGAACAAAGAGCCTTGACGAAGGAATTAGCATAAAATTTTGCATTGAAATGGCTGAATGATTAGCTTGTGACTGGTCACAGAAATAGCTATGTTAAAAGTTAAAGCATACACATCCGCAGAGGCACCCATTGTTAAAAGGAATTAGCATAGAATTTAGCATTGAAATAGCTAAATTAAGGCATACACATCCGCAGAGGCACCCCTTGATAATGGGATTAGCATAGAATTTAGCATTGAAATGGCTGAGTGATTCGCTTGTAACTGCTACAGAAATAGTTACGTTGAAGTCAGAGCATACACATTCACCGAGGCACTTAGTACAAATCAAACAGGAGAATTTAGCATTGAAATAACTAGGCGAATTTAGCATTGAAATAACTGGGTGATTTGCTAGTGACTGGTCACAGAAATGACTACACATCTGAGCTATTCACAGTACTATATAGTGAACCAATAAAAACTAAAATATAAATTACCTTCATGTTATCAATAAACTCTATATTCTCCAATCAGCTAAGCTACCAACCATGAGTCGTTATATATCACAATGCTATATGGCGAAAAAATGGGTGGATTCTTACCCTCAAATTTCCGTACCACGGATAGCTACGGGCCCCGTTCAGACGGACGAGTTCGTCCATGGTCGGAATAGAGGAGGGGGAGAGAGACAGCTGCGAAGCCCTAGTATACTCCATGTTGTAAACCATACCATTAACCGGTTAATGGTATGGTTTACAACATGGAGTATACTAGGGCTTCGCAGCTGTCTCTCTCCCCCTCCTCTATTCCGACCATGGACGAACTCGTCCGTCTGAACGGGGCCCGTAGCTATCCGTGGTACGGAAATTTGAGGGTAAGAATCCACCCATTTTTTCGCCATATAGCATTGTGATATATAACGACTCATGGTTGGTAGCTTAGCTGATTGGAGAATATAGAGTTTATTGATAACATGAAGGTAATTTATATTTTAGTTTTTATTGGTTCACTATATAGTACTGTGAATAGCTCAGATGTGTAGTCATTTCTGTGACCAGTCACTAGCAAATCACCCAGTTATTTCAATGCTAAATTCGCCTAGTTATTTCAATGCTAAATTCTCCTGTTTGATTTGTACTAAGTGCCTCGGTGAATGTGTATGCTCTGACTTCAACGTAACTATTTCTGTAGCAGTTACAAGCGAATCACTCAGCCATTTCAATGCTAAATTCTATGCTAATCCCATTATCAAGGGGTGCCTCTGCGGATGTGTATGCCTTAATTTAGCTATTTCAATGCTAAATTCTATGCTAATTCCTTTTAACAATGGGTGCCTCTGCGGATGTGTATGCTTTAACTTTTAACATAGCTATTTCTGTGACCAGTCACAAGCTAATCATTCAGCCATTTCAATGCAAAATTTTATGCTAATTCCTTCGTCAAGGCTCTTTGTTCCTCTCACACAGCTTAAAAAGCCGTGATCTGAACGTGGCTCTCTCACTCCAGCGCTGTCCTACCAGACAGTCTCGCTCCCTTCACCTGATGAAGGCCGCTTGTGTTGTGGCCGAAACGTCGTGAGAATATTATTGTGTTATTTTATTTTATCAATTTATTATTTTATTCTCATTCTACGTGACTTTACCGAAAGAACCAAAGAAGATGAATCATTGCAGTCACGAAAGCTTTAAATCGAAATTTAACCGCCTCTACGGGGAGGGATTCCACACATCCTTAAGATCATTCAACAGACTTCGGGATAAGAAGGCTCAACTAATCGAGTCTCTCACCTTTCTGAAGAGATGCCGCGACTCTAAGGTAATACCAACCGCATTTACACTAACCTCTGCTGTTGCAACTTCTCTCAATGCAAAACGAATTCTAGCTAGAACTAGCTTCGCTCTTATCTCGGAAAAAATCAGACTTACACGCACCGAACTCGATCAGTTAGACAAGACACTCTACAAATCACACTTAAAATTGACAGCAACAATGTCTACATCGGATTGGGAACATGTAGACAATATGACTACCTCTTCGGCTGCCACTATGTCGAACAAATGTAGGGACAATTTGATTTCCAAATTCAATCACCTCTCCAGCAAAAAATCGGATCCACACACCGAAAAGATAGACGTCAACAAAGTCGTAATTAATCGCAGTAACAGTTCCATTTCTGATGGTCTGAAATCCGTTTTAGCTAAAGGTCTAAACTTTGCTGTCACACCGAGACACTTACCGGTTAATGATATCATTGCCAATGTCGACGTTGCACTCAAGGGCTTGAGTCACATCTCTGCAGACGTAGCAAGATCTGAAATCGCTGCAACCCTCAAAAACGCTAAGTTGCCACCTAGCAACATCAGCAAAGACGAACGTTTTGAATTATCTCAATTAAAAAAGAGGGATGATATTGTCGTTCTCTCAGCCGACAAAGGCAATGCCACTGTCATCATGGACAAAACAGAATATAACAACAAAATTCAAGAACTACTCAACGATGGCAGCTATACAAAAATAAAAAGAGACCCCACCAACAGCCTGGTCACCAAAACGAACAAAATTATCTCTGATTCAACAGCATTAATTGATGAGAACAAACAGTTCTTGTTGAAACCCTCTGCTGCCAGACCACCAAGATTATATGGCCTTCCAAAGATACACAAAGAAGATACACCCCTTCGTCCCATCGTCTCTACTATCAGCTCCCCCACCTACAAACTGGCACGTTTTCTGGCTGATATACTGCGACCTTTCACTGGAAAAACCACCTCTGCGGTACTAAATTCTACTCACCTGGTATCGACAATCAAAGACATTTCCCTGTCCCCAAACGACCTGCTTGTCAGTTTTGATGTGGTGTCCTTGTTCACCAAAGTCCCGGTACCTGACACCATCGCTATCATTGAAGACCTGGTTCATCAAGGACTGCATACTGATGTACCCCCCCTGGTGAGACATTGCTTAACCAACACATACTTCACCTGGAATGGAACTTTCTACAAACAAACTGAGGGCACCCCAATGGGCTCCCCCCTATCTCCGGTTGTAGCCAACGTATTCATGGAAAAATTTGAAACTGACGCCATCCAGACTGCCACTCTACGCCCGACCTTATGGAAGAGGTACGTTGATGACACCTTTGTCATCTGGCCACATGGCCAGCCTGCTCTAGACCAATTCCGCGACCACATCAATTCCATACACCCAGCCATCAGATTTACCATGGAGGTCGAAAAAGATGGCAAACTACCCTTTCTGGATGTCTTAATTAAAAGGAGACATGATGGTTCAATGAGCCACTCTGTCTACAGGAAAGCTACCCATACAGATGCTTACTTGAAACCGGATTCCCACCACCATCCATCCCAGAAGAACTGCCTCATCAAGACTCTATACCATAGAGCCCAATGCATTTCCGACCAGGAACACATTACCAGTGAACTCAAGCACGTACACCAGGCTCTCAGGGCTAATGGCTACTCCGACTACACAATCCGCAAAGCCATCACTCCAGTCATGAAGAAGGATCCTCTTGTGGAGCCACTCAAAACCATCACCTTACCCTACATTGCAGGGGTCACTAAAAAGATCTCCAAAATCCTGAATAAACACAAGATCCAGGTCCGATTCAACACAGTACACAAAATCCGTGATTTAGTTCCATCTGTAAAAGATGCTCTTCCAGACATACAGTACCCGGGCGTTTACAAACTAAAGTGCCTCTGTGGTAGTAGCTACATTGGAGAAACCAAAAGACATATCTCGGACCGCATCCGCGAACATAAAGCAGACTTGAAACACGGTAAGACGAACTCCTCTGCCGTGGCAGATCACTGTTACAATTCAGTGGGCTCACATGACATTGACTTCTCCAAGACGGAGGTTCTTTGCAAACCAACTGGCTACCATGAGAGATTCGTTCATGAGGCCATTCACATATACAAGCACAGAGACAATTTCAACCGAGAAGATGGATTCAAGCTTAGTAACCACTGGAAAGATGTGTTAAATCATTTCTGTTCTTAATTAATTGTAATTTTACGATGACCTTCAGACCGCAGCTCTTTCGCCAGCATTGCCTCTTAATACCTCTCACACCACGGTTAATGGTATGGTTTACAACATGGAGTATACTAGGGCTTCGCAGCTGTCTCTCTCCCCCTCCTCTATTCCGACCATGGACGAACTCGTCCGTCTGAACGGGGCCCGTAGCTATCCGTGGTACGGAAATTTGAGGGTAAGAATCCACCCATTTTTTCGCCATATAGCATTGTGATATATAACGACTCATGGTTGGTAGCTTAGCTGATTGGAGAATATAGAGTTTATTGATAACATGAAGGTAATTTATATTTTAGTTTTTATTGGTTCACTATATAGTACTGTGAATAGCTCAGATGTGTAGTCATTTCTGTGACCAGTCACTAGCAAATCACCCAGTTATTTCAATGCTAAATTCGCCTAGTTATTTCAATGCTAAATTCTCCTGTTTGATTTGTACTAAGTGCCTCGGTGAATGTGTATGCTCTGACTTCAACGTAACTATTTCTGTAGCAGTTACAAGCGAATCACTCAGCCATTTCAATGCTAAATTCTATGCTAATCCCATTATCAAGGGGTGCCTCTGCGGATGTGTATGCCTTAATTTAGCTATTTCAATGCTAAATTCTATGCTAATTCCTTTTAACAATGGGTGCCTCTGCGGATGTGTATGCTTTAACTTTTAACATAGCTATTTCTGTGACCAGTCACAAGCTAATCATTCAGCCATTTCAATGCAAAATTTTATGCTAATTCCTTCGTCAAGGCTCTTTGTTCCTCTCACACAGCTTAAAAAGCCGTGATCTGAACGTGGCTCTCTCACTCCAGCGCTGTCCTACCAGACAGTCTCGCTCCCTTCACCTGATGAAGGCCGCTTGTGTTGTGGCCGAAACGTCGTGAGAATATTATTGTGTTATTTTATTTTATCAATTTATTATTTTATTCTCATTCTACGTGACTTTACCGAAAGAACCAAAGAAGTAGAATCTCACTCACCAACTCACCCACTCACCCACCCACCCATTCATCCAGACAAAGCTACCCCACGTAGCCTCTAGCTGGTTGTAGGGGCAAGTGCTGTTCCACAGACACTGACAAAGCTACCCCAGGTAGCCTCTAGCGGGGCTGTAGGGGCAAGTGCTCTCACACAGATACAAACAAAGCTAACCCAGATAAATTCTAGCAGGGCTGTCGGGGCAAGTGCTGTCAAAACATACATAGACAAAGCTACCCCAGGTAGCCTCTAGCGGGGCTGTAGGGGCAAGTGCTCTCATACACAGACACAGACAAAGCTACCCCAGGTACCCTCTAGCAATGCTGTAGGGGCAAGTGCTGTTACACAAACACAGACAAAGCTACCCCAGGTAGCCTCTATGAGGGCTAAAAGGGGCAAGTGCTGTTACACAAACACAGACAAAACTACCTTGGGTAGCCTCTCGCAGGGCTGTAGGGGCAATTGCTGCCACACAGATACAAAAAAGCTAACCCAGATAAATTCTAGCAGTGCTGTAGGGGCAAGTGCTGTCAAAACATACATAGACAAAGCTACCCCAGGTAGCCTCTAGCTGGTTGTCGGGGCAAATGTTGTCACAGCGACACAGACAAAGCTACCCCAGGTAGAATCTTTCTGGTTGTAGGGGCAAGTGCTTTGAGCAATAGCACCTATGAAGGCTACCGTCACTGTGGCTACACACACAGAGGGAGTGGGTGGCCAGCACCACCACGCCCGACCGCCTTTGTCTCTCTCCCAGTTCTAGTGATGTTTACAACACCACCACCACCATCACTCCCCACACACACACACACACAGTGCGCTAACCACTGCACCATCACTCCCCACTCACACACACAGTGCGCTAACCACTGCACCACCACTCCCCACTCAGACACAAAATGCCCTAACCACTGCTCCACCACTCCCCACTCACACAGAGTGCGCTAACCACTGCACCACCACTCCCCACTCACACACAGTGCGCTAACCACTGCACCACCACTCCCCACTCACACACAGTGCGCTAACCACTGCACCACCACTCCCCACACACACTCAACGTGCGCTAACCACTGCACCACCACTCCCCCACACAAATTATTTCGAGACTAGAATCTCACTCACCAACTCTCCCACTCACCCACCCACCCATTCATCCAGACAAAGCTACCCCACGTAGCCTCTAGCTGGTTGTAGGGGCAAGTGCTGTTCCACAGACACTGACAAAGCTACCCCAGGTAGCCTTTGGCAGGGCTGTAGGGGCAAGTGCTGTTACATAGACACAGACAAAGGTACCCCAGGTAGCCTCTAGCGGGGCTGTAGGGGCAAGTGCTCTCACACAGATACAAACAAAGCTAACCCAGATAAATTCTAGCAGGGCTGTCGGGGCAAGTGCTGTCAAAACATACATAGACAAAGCTACCCCAGGTAGCCTCTAGCGGGGCTGTAGGGGCAAGTGCTCTCATACACAGACACAGACAAAGCTACCCCAGGTACCCTCTAGCAATGCTGTAGGGGCAAGTGCTGTTACACAAACACAGACAAAGCTACCCCAGGTAGCCTCTAGCAGGGCTTTAGGGGCAAGTGCTGTTACACAAACACAGACAAAGCTACCTTAGGTAGCCTCTCGCAGGGCTGTAGGGGCAATTGCTGCCACACAGATACAAAAAAACTAACCCAGATAAATTCTAGCAGGGCTGTAGGGGCAAGTGCTGCCACACAGATACAAAAAAACTAACCCAGATAAATTCTAGCAGGGCTGTAGGGGCAAGTGCTGTCAAAACATACATAGACAAAACTACACCAGGTAGCCTCTAGCTGGTTGTCGGGGCAAATGTTGTCACAGAGACACAGACAAAGCTACCCCAGGTAGACTCTTTCTGGTTGTAGGGGCAAGTGCTTTGAGCAATAGCACGTATGAAGGCTACCGTCACTGTGGCTACACACACAGAGGGAGTGGGTGGCCAGCACCACAACGCCCGACCGACTTTGTCTCTCTCCCAGTTCTAGCGATGTTTACAACACCACCACCACCATCACTCCCCACACACACACACACAGTGCGCTAACCACTGCACCATCACTCCCCACTCACACACACATTGCCCTAACCACTGCTCCATCACTCCCCACTCACACACAGTGCGCTAACCACTGCACCACCACTCCCCACTCACACACAGTGCGCTAACCACTGCACCACCACTCCCCACACACACTCAACGTGCGCTAACCACTGCACCACCACTCCCCCCACACAAATTATGTCGCGACTCAATGCTGCCCTCTTGTGGTAAAAACTAGAATCTCACTCACCAACTCACCCCCTCACTCAACCACCCACCCACTCATCCAGACAAAGCTACCCCAGGTAGCCTCTAGCTGGCTGTGGGGGCAAGTGCTGTTCCACAGACACTGACAAAGCTACCCCAGGTAGCCTTTGGCAGGGCTGTAGGGGCAAGTGCTTTTACATAGACACAGACAAAGCTACCCCAGGTAGCCTCTAGCGCGGCAGTAGAGGCTAGTGCTGTTACACACAGAGAAAGCTACCCCAGGTAGCCTCTAACAGGGCTGTAGGGGCAAGTGCTGTTACACAAACACAGAAAAAGCTACCTTAGGTAGCCTCTCGCAGGGCTGTAGGGGCAAGTGCTCTCACACAGATACAAACAAAGCTAACCCAGATAAATTCTAGCAGGGCTGACGGGGCAAGTGCTGTCAAAACATACATAGACAAAGTTACCCCAGGTAGCCTCTAGCGGGGCTGTAGGGGCAAGTGCTCTCATACACAGACACAGAGAAAGCTACCCCAGGTACCCTCTAGCAATGCTGTAGGGGCAAGTGCTGTTACACAAACACAGACAAAGCTACCCCAGGTAGACTCTTTCTGGTTGTAGGGGCAAGTGCTTTGAGCAATAGCACCTATGAAGGCTACCGGCACTGTGGCTACACACACAGAGGGAGTGGGTGGCCAGCACCACCACGCCCGACCGCCTTTGACTCTCTCCCAGTTCTAGCGATGTTTACAACACCACCATCACTCCCCACACACACACACAGTGCGCTAACCACTGCACCACCACTCCCCACTCACACACAGTGCGCTAACCACTGCACCACCACTCCCCACTCACACACAGTGCGCTAACCACTGCACCACCACTCCCCACACACACTCAACGTGCGCTAACCACTACACCACCACTCCCCCCACACAAATTATTTCGCGACTCAATGCTGCCCTCTTGTGGTAAAAATAAGAATCTCACTCACCAACTCACCCCCTCACTCAACCACCCACCCACTCATCCAGATGAAGCTACCCCAGGTAGCCTCTAGCTGGCTGTGGGAGCAAGTGCTGTTCCACAGACACTGACAAAGCTACCCCAGTTTGCCTTTGGCAGGGCTGTAGGGGCAAGTGCTGTTACATAGACACAGACAAAGGTACCCCAGGGAGCCTCTAGCGGGGCTGTAGGGGCAAGTGCTGTTACACACAGACAAAGCTACCCCAGGTAGCCTCTAGCAGGTCTTAGGGGCAAGTGCTGCTACAAAGACACAGACAAGCTATCCTAGGCAGCCTTTAGCAGGGCTGTAGGGGCAAGTGCTCTCATACGCATACACAGACACAGACAAAGCTACCCCAGGTAGCCTCTAGCAGGGCTGTCGGGGCAAGTGCTGTCAAAACATGCATAGACAAAGCTACCCCAGATAGCCTCTAGCGGGGCTGTAGGGGCAAGTGCTCTCATACACAGACACAGACAAAGCTACCCCAGGTACCCTCTAGCAATGCTGTAGGGGCAAGTGCTGTTACACAAACACAGACAAAGCTACCCCAGGTAGCCTCTAGCAGGGCTATAGGGGCAAGTGCTGTTACACAAACACAGACAAAGCTACCTTAGGTAGCCTCTCGCAGGGGTGTAGGGGCAATTGCTGCCACACAGATACAATAAAGCTAACCCAGATAAATTCTATAAGGGCTGTAGGGGCAAGTGCTGTCAAAACATACATAGACAAAGCTACCCCAGGTAGCCTCTAGCTGGTTGTCGGGGCAAATGTTGTCACAGCGACACAGACAAAGCTACCCCATGGTAGACTCTTTCTGGTTGTAGGGGCAAGTGCTTTGACCAATAGCACCTATGAAGGCTACCGGCACTGTGGGTACACACACAGAGGGAGTGGGTGGCCAGCACCACCACGCCCGACCGCCTTTGTCTCTCTCCCAGTTCTAGTGATGTTTACAACACCACCACCACCATCACTCCCCACACACACACATACACAGTGCGCTAACCACTGCACCATCACTCCCCACTCACACACACAGTGCGCTAACCACTGCACCACCACTCCCCACTCAGACACACAATGCCCTAACCACTGCTCCACCACTCCCCACTCACACAGAGTGCGATAACCACTGCACCACCACTCCCCACTCACACACAGTGCGCTAACCACTGCACCACCACTCCCCACTCACACACAGTGCGCTAACCACTGCACCACCACTCCCCCACACAAATTATTTCGCGACTCAATGCTGCCCTCTTGTGGTAAAAAACTAGAATCTCACTCACCAACTCTACCACTCACCCACCCACCCATTCATCCAGACAAAGCTACCCCACGTAGCCTCTAGCTGGTTGTAGGGGCAAGTGGTGTTCCACAGACACTGACAAAGCTACCCCAGGTAGCCTTTGGCAGGGCTGTAGGGGCAAGTGCTGTTACATAGACACAGACAAAGGTACCCCAGGTAGCCTCTAGCGGGGCTGTAGGGGCAAGTGCTCTCACACAGATACAAACAAAGCTAACCCAGATAAATTCTAGCAGGGCTGTCGGGGCAAGTGCTGTAAAAACATACATAGACAAAGCTACCCCAGGTAGCCTCTAGCGGTGCTGTAGGGGCAAGTGCTCTCATACACAGACACAGACAAATCTACCCTAGGTACCCTCTAGCAATGCTGTAGGGGCAAGTGCTGTTACACAAACACAGACAAAGCTACACCAGGTAGCCTCTAGCAGGGCTATAGGGGCAAGTGCTGTTACACAAACACAGACAAAGCTACCTTAGGTAGCCTCTCGCTGGGCTGTAGGGGCAATTGCTGCCACACAGATACAAAAAAGCTAACCCAGATAAATTCTAGCAGTGCTGTAGGGGCAAGTGCTGTCAAAACATACATAGACAAAGCTACCCCAGGTAGCCTCTAGCTGGTTGTCGGGGCAAATGTTGTCACAGAGACACAGACAAAGCTACCCCAGGTAGAATCTTTCTGGTTGTAGGGGCAAGTGCTTTGAGCAATAGCACCTATGAAGGCTACCGTCACTGTGGCTACACACACAGAGGGAGTGGGTGGCCACCACCACCACCACGCCCGACCGCCTTTGTCTCTCTCCCAGTTCTAGCGATGTTTACAACACCACCACCACCATCACTCCCCACACACACACACACAGTGCGCTAACCACTGCACCATCATTCCCCACTCACACACACAGTGCGCTAACCACTGCACCACCACTCCCCACTCAGACACACAATGCCCTAACCACTGCTCCACCACTCCCCACTCACATACAGTGCGCTAACCACTGCACCACCACTCCCCACTCAGACACACAATGCCCTAACCACTGCTCCACCACTCCCCACTCACACAGAGTGCGATAACCACTGCACCACCACTCCCCACTCACACACAGTTCGCTAACCACTGCACCACCACTCCCCACTCACACACAGTGCGCTAACCACTGCACCACCACTCCCCACACACACTCAACGTGCGCTAACCACTGCACCACCACTCCCCCACACAAATTATTTCGCGACTCAATGCTGCCCTCTTGTGGTAAAAAACTAGAATCTCACTCACCAACTCTCCCACTCACCCACCCACCCATTCATCCAGACAAAGCTACCCCACGTAGCCTCTAGCTGGTTGTAGGGGCAAGTGCTGTTCCACAGACACTGACAAAGCTACCCCAGGTAGCCTTTGGCAGGGCTGTAGGGGCAAGTACTGTTACATAGACACAGACAAAGGTACCCCAGGTAGCCTCTAGCGGGGCTGTAGGGGCAAGTGCTCTCACACAGATACAAACAAAGCTAACCCAGATAAATTCTAGCAGGGCTGTCGGGGCAAGTGCTGTAAAAACATACATAGACAAAGCTACCCCAGGTAGCCTCTAGCGGTGCTGTAGGGGCAAGTGCTCTCATACACAGACACAGACAAATCTACCCTAGGTACCCTCTAGCAATGCTGTAGGGGCAAGTGCTGTTACACAAACACAGACAAAGCTACACCAGGTAGCCTCTAGCAGGGCTATAGGGGCAAGTGCTGTTACACAAACACAGACAAAGCTACCTTAGGTAGCCTCTCGCTGGGCTGTAGGGGCAATTGCTGCCACACAGATACAAAAAAGCTAACCCAGATAAATTCTAGCAGTGCTGTAGGGGCAAGTGCTGTCAAAACATACATAGACAAAGCTACCCCAGGTAGCCTCTAGCTGGTTGTCGGGGCAAATGTTGTCACAGAGACACAGACAAAGCTACCCCAGGTAGAATCTTTCTGGTTGTAGGGGCAAGTGCTTTGAGCAATAGCACCTATGAAGGCTACCGTCACTGTGGCTACACACACAGAGGGAGTGGGTGGCCACCACCACCACCACGCCCGACCGCCTTTGTCTCTCTCCCAGTTCTAGCGATGTTTACAACACCACCACCACCATCACTCCCCACACACACACACACAGTGCGCTAACCACTGCACCATCATTCCCCACTCACACACACAGTGCGCTAACCACTGCACCACCACTCCCCACTCAGACACACAATGCCCTAACCACTGCTCCACCACTCCCCACTCACATACAGTGCGCTAACCACTGCACCACCACTCCCCACTCAGACACACAATGCCCTAACCACTGCTCCACCACTCCCCACTCACACAGAGTGCGATAACCACTGCACCACCACTCCCCACTCACACACAGTTCGCTAACCACTGCACCACCACTCCCCACTCACACACAGTGCGCTAACCACTGCACCACCACTCCCCACACACACTCAACGTGCGCTAACCACTGCACCACCACTCCCCCACACAAATTATTTCGCGACTCAATGCTGCCCTCTTGTGGTAAAAAACTAGAATCTCACTCACCAACTCTCCCACTCACCCACCCACCCATTCATCCAGACAAAGCTACCCCACGTAGCCTCTAGCTGGTTGTAGGGGCAAGTGCTGTTCCACAGACACTGACAAAGCTACCCCAGGTAGCCTTTGGCAGGGCTGTAGGGGCAAGTACTGTTACATAGACACAGACAAAGGTACCCCAGGTAGCCTCTAGCGGGGCTGTAGGGGCAAGTGCTCTCACACAGATACAAACAAAGCTAACCCAGATAAATTCTAGCAGGGCTGTCGGGGCAAGTGCTGTAAAAACATACATAGACAAAGCTACCCCAGGTAGCCTCTAGCGGTGCTGTAGGGGCAAGTGCTCTCATACACAGACACAGACAAATCTACCCTAGGTACCCTCTAGCAATGCTGTAGGGGCAAGTGCTGTTACACAAACACAGACAAAGCTACACCAGGTAGCCTCTAGCAGGGCTATAGGGGCAAGTGCTGTTACACAAACACAGACAAAGCAACCTTAGGTATCCTCTCGCAGGGCTTTAGGGGCAATTGCTGCCACACAGATACAAAAAAGCTAACCCAGATAAATTCTAGCAGTGCTGTAGGGGCAACTGCTGTCAAAACATACATAGACAAAGCTACCCCAGGTAGCCTCTAGCTGGTTGTCGGGGCAAATGTTGTCACAGAGACACAGACAAAGCTACCCCAGGTAGAATCTTTCTGGTTGTAGGGACAAGTGCTTTGAGCAATAGCAAGTATGAAGGCTACCGTCACAGTGGCTACACACACAGAGGGAGTGGGTGGCCACCACCACCACGCCCGACCGCCTTTGTCTCTCTCCCAGTTCTAGCGATGTTTACAACACCACCACCATCACTCCCCACACACACACACACAGTGCGCTAACCACTGCACCACCACTCCCCACTCAGACACACAATGCCCTCACCACTGCTCCACCACTCCCCACTCACATACAGTGCGCTAACCACTGCACCACCACTCCCCACTCACACACAGTGCGCTAACCACTGCACCACCACTCCCCACACACACACAGTGCGCTAACCACTGGACCACCACTCCCCACTCACACACAGTGCGCTAACCACTGCACCACCACTCCCCACTCACACACAGTGCGCTAACCACTGCACCACCACTCCGCACACACACTCAACGTGCGCTAACCACTGCACCACCGCTCCTCCCACACAAATTATTTCGCGACTCACTGCTGCCCTCTTGTGGTACAAAACTAGAATCTCACTCACCAACTCACCCACTCACCCACCCACCCATTCATCCAGACAAAGCTACCCCACGTAGCCTCTAGCTGGTTGTAGGGGCAAGTGCTGTTCCACAGACACTGACAAAGCTACCCCAGGTAGCCTTTGGCAGGGCTGTAGGGGCAAGTGCTGTTACATAGACACAGACAAAGGTACCCCAGGTAGCCTCTAGCGGGGCTGTAGGGGCAAGTGCTCTCACACAGATACAAACAAAGCTAACCCAGATAAATTCTAGCAGGGCTGTCGGGGCAAGTGCTGTCAAAACATACATAGACAAAGCTACCCCAGGTAGCCTCTAGCGGTGCTGTAGGGGCAAGTGCTCTCATACACAGACACAGACAAATCTACCCTAGGTACCCTCTAGCAATGCTGTAGGGGCAAGTGCTGTTACACAAACACAGACAAAGCTACACCAGGTAGCCTCTAGCAGGGCTATAGGGGCAAGTGCTGTTACACAAACACAGACAAAGCTACCTTAGGTAGCCTCTCGCAGGGCTGTAGGGGCAATTGCTGCCACACACATACAAAAAAGCTAACCCAGATAAATACTAGCAGTGCTGTAGGGGCAAGTGCTGTCAAAACATACATAGACAAAGCTACCCCAGGTAGCCTCTAGCTGGTTGTCGGGGCAAATGTTGTCACAGAGACACAGACAAAGCTACCCCAGGTAGAATCTTTCTGGTTGTAGGGACAAGTGCTTTGAGCAATAGCACCTATGAAGGCTACCGTCACAGTGACTACACACACAGAGGGAGTGGGTGGCCACCACCACCACGCCCGACCGCCTTTGTCTCTCTCCCAGTTCTAGCGATGTTTACAACACCACCACCACCATCACTCCCCACACACACACACACAGTGCGCTAACCACTGCACCATCATTCCCCACTCACACACACAGTGCGCTAACCACTGCACCACCACTCCCCACTCAGACACACAATGCCCTAACCACTGCTCCACCACTCCCCACTCACATACAGTGCGCTAACCACTGCACCACCACTCCCCACTCACACACAGTGCGCTAACCACTGCACCACCACTCCCCACACACACACAGTGCGCTAACCACTGCACCACCACTCCCCACTCACACACAGTGCGCTAACCACTGCACCACCACTCCCCACTCACACACAGTGCGCTAACCACTGCACCACCACTCCGCACACACACTCAACGTGCGCTAACCACTGCACCACCGCTCCTCCCACACAAATTATTTCGCGACTCACTGCTGCCCTCTTGTGGTACAAAACTAGAATCTCACTCACCAACTCACCCACTCACCCACCCACCCATTCATCCAGACAAAGCTACCACACGTAGCCTCTAGCTGGTTGTAGGGGCAAGTGCTGTTCCACAGACACTGACAAAGCTACCCCAGGTAGCCTTTGGCAGGGCTGTAGGGGCAAGTGCTGTTACATAGACACAGACAAAGGTACCCCAGGTAGCCTCTAGCGGGGCTGTAGGTGCAAGTGCTCTCACACAGATACAAACAAAGCTAACCCAGATAAATTCTAGCAGGGCTGTCGGGGCAGGTGCTGTCAAAACATACATAGACAAAGCTACCCCAGGTAGCCTCTAGCGGGGCTGTAGGGGCAAGTGCTCTCATACACAGACACAGACAAAGCTACCCCAGGTACCCTCTAGCAATGCTGTAGGGGCAAGTGCTGTTACACAAACACAGACAAAGCTACCCCAGGTAGCCTCTATGAGGGCTAAAAGGGGCAAGTGCTGTTACACAAACACAGACAAAACTACCTTGGGTAGCCTCTCGCAGGGCTGTAGGGGCAATTGCTGCCACACAGATACAAAAAAGCTAACCCAGATAAATTCTAGCAGTGCTGTAGGGGCAAGTGCTGTCAAAACATACATAGACAAAGCTACCCCAGGTAGCCTCTAGCTGGTTGTCGGGGCAAATGTTGTCACAGCGACACAGACAAAGCTACCCCAGGTAGAATCTTTCTGGTTGTAGGGGCAAGTGCTTTGAGCAATAGCACCTATGAAGGCTACCGTCACTGTGGCTACACACACAGAGGGAGTGGGTGGCCAGCACCACCACGCCCGACCGCCTTTGTCTCTCTCCCTGTTCTAGCGATGTTTACAACACCACCACCACCATCACTCCCCACACACACACACACACAGTGCGCTAACCACTGCACCATCACTCCCCACTCACACACACAGTGCGCTAACCACTGCACCACCACTCCCCACTCAGACACACAATGCCCTAACCACTGCTCCACCACTGCCCACTCACACAGAGTGCGCTAACCACTGCACCACCACTCCCCAGTAGTCCCGGGCGGTCCAGGCGGTCCCGGGCGGTCCCGGGCGGTCCCGGGCGGTCCGGGGCGGTCCCGGGCGGTCCGGGGCGGTCCCGGGCGGTCCCAGGCGGTCCCGGGCGGTTCTGGGCGGTCCCGGGCAGTCGCGGGCGGTCCCGGGCGGTCCCGGGCGGTCCCGCGCGGTCCCGGGCGGTCCCAGGCGGTCCCGGGCGGTCTCGGGCGGTCCCGGGCGGTCCCGGGCAGTCCCGGGCGTTCCAGGGCGGTCCCGGGCGGTCCAGGGCAGTCCTGGGCGGTCCCGGGCGGTCCCGGGCGGTCCCGGGCGGTCCGAGGCGGTCCCGGGCGGTCCCGGGTGGTCCGGGGCGGTCCCGGGCGGTCCGGGGCGGTCCGGGGCGGTCCGGGGCGGTCCCGTGCGGTCCCGGGCGGTCCCGGGCGGTCCCGGGCGGTCCAGGGCGGTCCCGGGCGGTCCAGGGCGGTCCCGGGCGGTCCTGGGCGGTCCCGGGCGGTCCCGGGCGGTCCGAGGCGGTCCCGGGCGGTCCCGGGCGGTCTGGAGCGGTCCAGGGCGGTCCTGGGCGGTCTCGGGCGGTCCCGGGCGGTTCCGGGCTGTCCCGGGCGGTCCGGGGCGGTCCCGGGCGGTCCCGGGCAGTGCCGGGTGGTCCCGGTCGGTCCCGAGCGGTCTGGGGCGGTCCCGGGCGGTCCCGGGCGGTCCCGGGCAGTCCCGGGCGGTCCCGGGCGGTCCCGGGCGGTCCCGGGCGGTCCGAGGCAGTCCCGGGCGGTCCGGGGCGGTCCCGGGCGGTCCGGGCGGTCCCGGGCGGTCCCGGGCGGTCCCGGGCGGTCCAGGGCGGTCCTGGGCGGTCCCGGGCGGTCCCGGGCGGTCCCGGGCGGTCCGAGGCGGTCCCGGGCGGTCCCGGGTGGTCCGGGGCGGTCCCGGGGCCTCTCGCAGGGCTGTAGGGGCAATTGCTGCCACACAGATACAAAAAAGCTAACCCAGATAAATTCTAGCAGTGCTGTAGGGGCAAGTGCTGTCAAAACATACATAGACAAAGTTACCCCAGGTAGCCTCTAGCGGGGCTGTAGGGGCAAGTGCTCTCATACACAGACACAGACAAAGCTACCCCAGGTACCCTCTAGCAATGCTGTAGGGGCAAGTGCTGTTACACAAACACAGACAAAGCTACCTTAGGTAGCCTCTCGCAGGGCTGTAGGGGCAATTGCTGCCACACAGATACAAAAAAGCTAACCCAGATAAATTCTAGCAGTGCTGTAGGGGCAAGTGCTGTCAAAACATACATAGACAAAGCTACCCCAGGTAGCCTCTAGCTGGTTGTCGGGGCAAATGTTGTCACAGCGACACAGACAAAGCTACCCCAGGTAGAATCTTTCTGGTTGTAGGGGCAAGTGCTTTGAGCAATAGCACCTATGAAGGCTACCGTCACTGTGGCTACACACACAGAGGGAGTGGGTGGCCAGCACCACCACGCCCGACCGCCTTTGTCTCTCTCCCTGTTCTAGCGATGTTTACAACACCACCACCACCATCACTCCCCACACACACACACACACAGTGCGCTAACCACTGCACCATCACTCCCCACTCACACACACAGTGCGCTAACCACTGCACCACCACTCCCCACTCAGACACACAATGCCCTAACCACTGCTCCACCACTCCCCACTCACACAGAGTGCGCTAACCACTGCACCACCACTCCCCAGCAGTCCCGGGCGGTCCAGGCGGTCCCGGGCGGTCCCGGGCGGTCCCGGGCGGTCCCGGGTGGTCTCGGGCGGTCCCGGGCGGTCCCGGGCGGTCCCGGGCGGTCCCGGGCGGTCCGGGGCGGTCCCGGGCGGTCCGGGGCGATCCCGGGCAGTCCGGGGCGGTCCCGGGCGTTCCCGGGCGGTCCCAGGCGGTCCCAGGCGGTCCGGGGCGGTCCGGGGCGGTCCGGGGCGGTCCCGGGCGGTCCCGGGCGGTCCGGGGCGGTCCCGGGCGGTCCGGGGCGGTCCCGGGCGGTCCCAGGCGGTCCCGGGCGGTTCTGGGCGGTCCCGGGCAGTCGCGGGCGGTCCCGGGCGGTCCCGGGCGGTCTGGGGCGGTCCCGGGCGGTCCCGGGCGGTCCCGGGCGGTCCCGCGCGGTCCCGGGCGGTCCCAGGCGGTCCCGGGCGGTCTCGGGCGGTCCCGGGCGGTCCCGGGCAGTCCCGGGCGTTCCAGGGCGGTCCCGGGCGGTCCAGGGCAGTCCTGGGCGGTCCCGGGCGGTCCCGGGCGGTCCCGGGCGGTCCGAGGCGGTCCCGGGCGGTCCCGGGTGGTCCGGGGCGGTCCCGGGCGGTCCGGGGCGGTCCGGGGCGGTCCGGGGCGGTCCCGTGCGGTCCCGGGCGGTCCCGGGCGGTCCCGGGCGGTCCAGGGCGGTCCCGGGCGGTCCAGGGCGGTCCCGGGCGGTCCTGGGCGGTCCCGGGCGGTCCCGGGCGGTCCGAGGCGGTCCCGGGCGGTCCCGGGCGGTCTGGAGCGGTCCAGGGCGGTCCTGGGCGGTCTCGGGCGGTCCCGGGCGGTTCCGGGCGGTCCCGGGCGGTCCGGGGCGGTCCCGGGCGGTCCCGGGCAGTGCCGGGTGGTCCCGGTCGGTCCCGAGCGGTCTGGGGCGGTCCCGGGCGGTCCCGGGCGGTCCCGGGCAGTCCCGGGTGGTCCGGGGCGGTCCCGGGGCCTCTCGCAGGGCTGTAGGGGCAATTGCTGCCACACAGATACAAAAAAGCTAACCCAGATAAATTCTAGCAGGGCTGTCGGGGCAAGTGCTGTCAAAACATACATAGACAAAGCTACCACAGGTAGCCTCTAGCGGGGCTGTAGGGGCAAGTGCTCTCATACACAGACACAGACAAAGCTACCCCAGGTACCCTCTAGCAATGCTGTAGGGGCAAGTGCTGTTACACAAACACAGACAAAGCTACCCCAGGTAGCCTCTATGAGGGCTAAAAGGGGCAAGTGCTGTTACACAAACACAGACAAAACTACCTTGGGTAGCCTCTCGCAGGGCTGTAGGGGCAATTGCTGCCACACAGATACAAAAAAGCTAACCCAGATAAATTCTAGCAGTGCTGTAGGGGCAAGTGCTGTCAAAACATACATAGACAAAGCTACCCCAGGTAGCCTCTAGCTGGTTGTCGGGGCAAATGTTGTCACAGCGACACAGACAAAGCTACCCCAGGTAGAATCTTTCTGGTTGTAGGGGCAAGTGCTTTGAGCAATAGCACCTATGAAGGCTACCGTCACTGTGGCTACACACACAGAGGGAGTGGGTGGCCAGCACCACCACGCCCGACCGCCTTTGTCTCTCTCCCAGTTCTAGTGATGTTTACAACACCACCACCACCATCACTCCCCACACACACACACACACAGTGCGCTAACCACTGCACCATCACTCCCCACTCACACACACAGTGCGCTAACCACTGCACCACCACTCCCCACTCAGACACACAATGCCCTAACCACTGCTCCACCACTCCCCACTCACACAGAGTGCGCTAACCACTGCACCACCACTCCCCACTCACACACAGTGCGCTAACCACTGCACGAACCACTTCCCACTCACACACAGTGCGCTAACCACTGCACCACCACTCCCCACACACACTCAACGTGCGCTAACCACTGCACCACCACTCCCCCCACACAAATTATTTCGCGACTCAATGCTGCCCTCTTGTGGTAAAAAACTAGAATCTCACTCACCAACTCACCCACTCACCCACCCACCCATTCATCCAGACAAAGCTACCCCACGTAGCCTCTAGCTGGTTGTAGGGGCAAGTGCTGTTCCACAGACACTGACAAAGCTACCCCAGGTAGCCTTTGGCAGGGCTGTAGGGGCAAGTGCTGTTACATAGACACAGACAAAGGTACCCCAGGTAGCCTCTAGCGGGGCTGTAGGTGCAAGTGCTCTCACACAGATACAAACAAAGCTAACCCAGATAAATTCTAGCAGGGCTGTCGGGGCAGGTGCTGTCAAAACATACATAGACAAAGCTACCCCAGGTAGCCTCTAGCGGGGCTGTAGGGGCAAGTGCTCTCATACACAGACACAGACAAAGCTACCCCAGGTACCCTCTAGCAATGCTGTAGGGGCAAGTGCTGTTACACAAACACAGACAAAGCTACCCCAGGTAGCCTCTATGAGGGCTAAAAGGGGCAAGTGCTGTTACACAAACACAGACAAAACTACCTTGGGTAGCCTCTCGCAGGGCTGTAGGTCCCAGGCGGTCCCAGGCGGTCCGGGGCGGTCCGGGGCGGTCCGGGGCGGTCCCGGGCGGTCCCGGGCGGTCCGGGGCGGTCCCGGGCGGTCCGGGGCGGTCCCGGGCGGTCCCAGGCGGTCCCGGGCGGTTCTGGGCGGTCCCGGGCAGTCGCGGGCGGTCCCGGGCGGTCCCGGGCGGTCTGGGGCGGTCCCGGGCGGTCCCGGGCGGTCCCGGGCGGTCCCGCGCGGTCCCGGGCGGTCCCAGGCGGTCCCGGGCGGTCTCGGGCGGTCCCGGGCGGTCCCGGGCAGTCCCGGGCGTTCCAGGGTGGTCCCGGGCGGTCCAGGGCAGTCCTGGGCGGTCCCGGGCGGTCCCGGGCGGTCCCGGGCGGTCCGAGGCGGTCCCGGGCGGTCCCGGGTGGTCCGGGGCGGTCCCGGGCGGTCCGGGGCGGTCCGGGGCGGTCCCGTGCGGTCCCGGGCGGTCCCGGGCGGTCCCGGGCAGTCCAGGGCGGTCCCGGGCGGTCCAGGGCGGTCCCGGGCGGTCCTGGGCGGTCCCGGGCGGTCCCGGGCGGTCCGAGGCGGTCCCGGGCGGTCCCGGGCGGTCTGGAGCGGTCCAGGGCGGTCCTGGGCGGTCTCGGGCGGTCCCGGGCGGTCCCGGGCGGTCCCGGGCGGTCCGGGTCGGTCCCGGGCGGTCCCGGGCGGTGCCGGGTGGTCCCGGTCGGTCCCGAGCGGTCTGGGGCGGTCCCGGGCGGTCCCGGGCGGTCCCGGGCGGTCTCGGGCGGTCCTGGGCGGTCCCGGGCGGTCCCGGGCGGTCCGAGGCAGTCCCGGGCGGTCCGGGGCGGTCCCGGGCGGTCCGGGCGGTCCCGGGCGGTCCCGGGCGGTCCCGGGCGGTCCGGGGCAGTCCCGGGCGGTCCGGGGCGATCCCGGGCAGTCCGGGGCGGTCTCGGGCGGTCCCGGGCGGTCCCAGGCGGTCCCAGGCGGTCCGGGGCGGTCCGGGGCGGTCCGGGGCGGTCCCGGGCGGTCCCGGGCGGTCCGGGGCGGTCCCGGGCGGTCCGGGGCGGTCCCGGGCAGTCCCAGGCGGTCCCGGGCGGTTCTGGGCGGTCCCGGGCAGTCGCGGGCGGTCCCGGGCGGTCCCGGGCGGTCTGGGGCGGTCCCGGGCGGTCCCGGGCGGTCCCGGGCGGTCCCGCGCGGTCCCGGGCGGTCCCAGGCGGTCCCGGGCGGTCTCGGGCGGTCCCGGGCGGTCCCGGGCAGTCCCGGGCGTTCCAGGGCGGTCCCGGGCGTTCCAGGGCGGTCCCGGGCGGTCCAGGGCGGTCCTGGGCGGTCCCGGGCGGTCCCGGGCGGTCCTGGGCGGTCCGAGGCGGTCCCGGGCGGTCCCGGGTGGTCCGGGGCGGTCCCGGGCGGTCCGGGGCGGTCCGGGGCGGTCCCGTGCGGTCCCGGGCGGTCCCGGGCGGTCCGGGGCGGTCCTGGGCGTTCCCGGGCGGTCTGGGGCGGTCCCGGGCGGTCCCGGGCGGTCCTGGGCGGTCCCGGGCGGTCCCGGGCGGTCCCGGGCGGTCCCAGGCGGTCCCGGGCGGTCCCGGGCGGTCCCGGGCAATCCGGGGTGGTACCGGTCGGTCCCGGGCGGTCCGGGGCGGTCCCGGGCGGTCCCGGGCAGTCCGGGGCGGTCCCGGGCAGTCTGGGGCGGTCCCGGGCGGTCCGCGGCGGTCCCGGGCGGTCCGGGGTGGTCCCGGGCGGTCCGGGGCTGTCCCGGGCAGTCCGGGGCGGTCCCGGGCGGTCCCGTGTGGTCTTGGGCGGTCCCAGACGGTCCGGACGGTCCCGGGCGGTCCCGGGCGGTCTCGGGCGGTCCCGGGCGGTCCCGGGCGGTCCGGGGCGGTCCCGGGCGGTCCAGGGCGGTCCCGGGCAGTCTGGGGCGGTCCCGGGCGGTCCCGGCCGGTGCCGGGCGGTCCCGGTCGGTCCCGGGCGGTCCCGGGCGGTCCCGGGCGGTCCGGGGCGGTCCCGGGCGGTCCCGGGCGGTCCCGGGCGGTCCCGGGCGGTCCCGGGTGGTCCCGGGCGTTCCGAGGCAGTCCCGGGCGGTCCGGGGCGGTCCCGGGCGGTCCGGGCGGTCCCGGGCGGTCCCGGGCGGTCCCGGGCGGTCCCGGGTGGTCCCGGGCGGTCCCGGGTGGTCCCGGGCGGTCCCGGGCGGTCCCGGGCGGTCCGGGGCGGTCCCGGGCCGTCCCTGGCGGTCCTGGGCGGTCCAGGGCAGTCCCGGGCGGTCCTGGGCGGTCCCGGGCTGTCCCGGGCGGTCCGGGGCGGTCCGGGGCGGTCCGGGGCGGTCCCGGGCGGTCCCGGGCGGTCCGGGGCGGTCCCGGGCGGTCCGGGGCGGTCCCGGGCGGTCCGGGGCGGTCCCGGGCGGTCCCGGGCGGTCCCGGGCGGTCCCAGGCGGTCCGGGGCGGTCCGGGGCGGTCCGGGGCGGTCCCGGGTGGTCCCGGGCGGTCCGGGGCGGTCCCGGGCAGTCCGGGGCCGTCCCGGGCGGTCCGGGGCGGTCCCGGGCGGTCCTGGGCGGTCCCGGGCGGTCCCAGGCGGTCCCGGGCGGTCCCGGGCGGTCTCGGGCGGTCCCGGGCGGTCCCGGGCGGTCCCGGGCGGTCCCGGGCGTTCCAGGGCGGTCCCGGGCGGTCCAGGGCGGTCCCGGGCGGTCCCGGGCGGTCCCGGGCGGTTCGAGGCGGTCCCGGGCGGTCCCGGGTGGTCCGGGGCGGTCCCGGGCGGTCCCGGGCGGTCCCGGGCGGTCCGGGGCGGTCCCGGGCGTTCCCGGGTGGTCTGGGGCGGTCCCGGGCGGTCCCGGGCAGTCCCGGGCGGTCCCGGGCGGTCCCCGGCGGTCCCGGCCGGTCCCAGGCGGTCCCGGGCGGTCCCGGGCGGTCCCGGGCAATCCGGGGTGGTACCGGGCGGTCCCGGGCAGTCCGGGGCGGTCCCGGGCGGTCCCGGGCGGTCCCGGGCGGTCCGGGGCGGTCCCGGGCGGTCCGGGGCGGTCCCGGGCAGTCTGTGGCGGTCCCGGGCGGTCCGGGGGGGTCCCGGGCGGTCCTGGGTGGTCCCGGGCGGTCCGGGGCGGTCCCGGGCAGTCCGGGGCGGTCCGGGGCGGTCCCGTGTGGTCTTGGGCGGTCTCAGACGGTCCGGACGGTCCCGGGCGGTCCCGGGCGGTCTCGGGCGGTCCCGGGCAGTCCCGGGCGGTCTGGGGCGGTCCCGGGCGGTCCGGGGCGGTCCCGGGCAGTCCGGGGCGGTCCCGGGCGGTCCCGTGTGGTCTTGGGCGGTCCCAGACGGTCCGGACGGTCCCGGGCGGTCCCGGGCGGTCTCGGGCGGTCCCGGGCGATCCCGGGCGGTCCGGGGCGGTCCCGGGCGGTCCAGGGCGGTCCCGGGCAGTCTGGGGCGGTCCCGGGCGGTCCCGGCCGGTGCCGGGCGGTCCCGGTCGGTCCCGGGCGGTCCCGGGCGGTCCCGGGCGGTCCGGGGCGGTCCCGGGCGGTCCCGGGCGGTCCCGGGCGGTCCCGGGCGGTCCCGGGTGGTCCCGGGCGTTCCGAGGCAGTCCCGGGCGGTCCGGGGCGGTCCCGGGCGGTCCGGGCGGTCCCGGGCGGTCCCGGGCGGTCCCGGGCGGTCCCGGGTGGTCCCGGGCGGTCCCGGGTGGTCCCGGGCGGTCCCGGGCGGTCCCGGGCGGTCCCGGGCGGTCCGAGGCGGTCCCGGGCCGTCCCTGGCGGTCCCGGGCGGTCCCGGGCGGTCCAGGGCAGTCCCGGGCGGTCCTGGGCGGTCCCGGGCTGTCCCGGGCGGTCCGGGGCGGTCCGGGGCGGTCCGGGGCGGTCCCAGGCGGTCCCGGGCGGTCCGGGGCGGTCCCGGGCGGTCCGGGGCGGTCCCGGGCGGTCCCGGGCGGTCCCGGGCGGTCCCAGGCGGTCCGGGGCGGTCCGGGGCGGTCCGGGGCGGTCCCGGGCGGTCCCGGGCGGTTCGGGGCGGTCCCGGGCGGTCCGGGGCGGTCCCGGGCGGTCCCGGGCGGTCCCGGGCGGTCCCAGGCGGTCCCGGGCGGTTCTGGGCGGTCCCGGGCGGTCGCGGGCGTTCCAGGGCGGTCCCGGGCGGTCCAGGGCGGTCCTGGGCGGTCCCGGGCGGTCCCGGGCGGTCCCGGGCGGTTCGAGGCGGTCCCGGGCGGTCCCGGGTGGTCCGGGGCGGTCCCGGGCGGTCCCGGGCGGTCCCGGGCGGTCCGGGGCAGTCCCGGCCGTTCCCGGGTGGTCTGGGGCGGTCCCGGGCGGTCCCGGGCAGTCCCGGGCGGTCCCGGGCGGTCCCCGGCGGTCGCGGGCGGTCCCAGGCTGTCCCGGGCGGTCCCGGGCGGTCCCGGGCAATCCGGGGTGGTACCGGGCGGTCCCGGGCAGTCCGGGGCGGTCGCGGGCGGTCCCGGGCGGTCCCGGGCAGTCTGTGGCGGTCCCGGGCGGTCCGGGGCGGTCCCGGGCAGTCTGTGGCGGTCCCGGGCGGTCCGGGGCGGTCACGGGCAGTCCGGGGCGGTCCCGGGCGGTCCCGTGTGGTCTTGGGCGGTCCCAGACGGTCCGGACGGTCCCGGGCGGTCCCGGGCGGTCTCGGGCGGTCCCGGGCAGTCCCGGGCGGTCCGGGGCGGTCCCGGGCGGTCCGGGGCGGTCCCGGGCAGTCTGGGGCGGTCCCGGGCGGTCCGGGGCGGGCCCGGGCGGTCCGGGGCGGTCCCGGGCGATCCGGGGTGGTCCCGGGCGGTCGGGGGCGGTCCCGGGCGGTTCGGGGCGGTCCCGGGCGGTCCCGTGTGGTCCCGGGCGGTCCCCGACGGTCCGGACGGTCCTGGGCGGTCCCGGGCGGTCTCGGGCGGTCCCGGGCGGTCCCGGGCGGTCCCGGGCGTTCCAGGGCGGTCCCGGGCGGTCCCGGGCGGTCCCGGGTGGTCCCGGGCGGTCCCGGGCGGTCCGAGGCGGTCCCGGACGGTCCGGGGCGGTCATGGGCGGTCCCGGGCGGTCCCGGGCGGTCCCGGGCGTTCCAGGGCGGTCCCGGCCGGTCCCGGGCGGTCCCGGGCGGTCCCGGGCGGTCCCGGGCGGTCCGAGGCGGTCCCGGGCGGTCCGGGGCGGTCCCGGGCGGTCCCGGGCGGTCCCAGGCGGTCCCGGGCGGTCTCGGGCGGTCCCGGGCGGTCGCAGACGGTCTGGACGGTCCCGGGCGTTCCCGGGCGGTCTCGGGCGGTCCCGGGCGGTCCCGGGCGGTCCCGGGCGGTCCCGGGCGTTCCAGGGCGGTCCCGGGCGGTCCAGGGCGGTCCCGGGCGGTCTGGGTCGGGCCCGGGCGGTCCGGGGCGGTCACGGGCGGTCCGGGCCGGTCCCGGGCGGTCCCGGGCGGTCCCGGGCGGTCCCGGGCGGTCCCGAGTGGTCCGGGGCGGTCCGGGCGGTCCGGGGCGATCCCGGGCGGTGCCGGGCGGTCCGGGGCGGTCCTGGGCGGTCCCGGGCGGTCCCGGGCGATCCCGGGCGGTCCCGCACGGTCCCGGGCGGTCCCGGGCGGTCCCGGGCATTCCCGGGAGGTCCGGGGCGGTCCCGGGCGGTTCGGGGCGGTCCCGGGCGGTCCAGGGCGGTCCCGGGCGGTCCCGGGCGGTCCGGGCGGTCGCGGGCGGTCCTGGGCGGTCCTGGGCGGTCCGGGGCGGTCCCGGGCGGTCCCGGGCGGTCCGGGGCGGTCCGGGGCGGTACCGGGCGGTCCCGGGCGGTCCCGGGTGGTCCGGGGCGGTCCCGGGCGGTCCGGGGCGGTCCGGGGCGGTCCCGTGCGGTCCCGGGCGGTCCCGGGCGGTCCCGGGCGGTCCAGGGCGGTCCCGGGCGGTCCAGGGCGGTCCCGGGCGGTCCCGGGCGGTCCCGGGCGGTCCCGGGCGGTCCGAGGCGGTCCCGGGCGGTCCCGGGCGGTCTGGAGCGGTCCAGGGCGGGCGGTCTCGGGCGGTCCCGGGCGGTCCCGGGCGGTCCGGGGCGGTCCCGGGCGGTGCCGGGTGGTCCCGGTCGGTCCCGAGCGGTCTGGGGCGGTCCCGGGCGGTCCCGGGCGGTCCCGGGCGGTCCCGGGCGGTCCCGGGCGGTCCCGGGCGGTCCGAGGCAGTCCCGGGCGGTCCGGGGCGGTCCCGGGCGGTCCGGGCGGTCCCGGGCGGTCCCGGGCGGTCCCGGGCGGTCCGGGGCGGTCCCGGGCGGTCCGGGGCGATCCCGGGCAGTCCGGGGTGGTCCCGGGCGGTCCCGGGCGGTCCCAGGCGGTCCCAGGCGGTCCGGGGCGGTCCGGGGCGGTCCGGGGCGGTCCCGGGCGGTCCCGGGCGGTCCGGGGCGGTCCCGGGCGGTCCGGGGCGGTCCCGGGCGGTCCCAGGCGGTCCCGGGCGGTTCTGGGCGGTCCCGGGCAGTCGCGGGCGGTCCCGGGCGGTCCCGGGCGGTCTGGGGCGGTCCCGGGCGGTCCCGGGCGGTCCCGGGCGGTCCCGCGCGGTCCCGGGCGGTCCCAGGCGGTCCCGGGCGGTCTCGGGCGGTCCCAGGGCGGTCCCGGGCGGTCCCGGGCGTTCCAGGGCGGTCCCGGGCGGTCCAGGGCAGTCCCGGGCGGTCCCGGGCGGTCCCGGGCGGTCCCGGGCGGTCCGGGGCGGTCCCGGGCGGTCCGGGGCGGTCCGGGGCGGTCCCGTGCGGTCCCGGGCGGTCCCGGGCGGTCCGGGGCGGTCCTGGGCGTTCCCGGGCGGTCCGGGGCGGTCCCGGGCGGTCCCGGGCGGTCCCGGGCGGTCCCGGGCGGTCCCGGGCGGTCCCGGGCGGTCCCGGGCGGTCCCGGGCGGTCCCGGGCGGTCCCGGGCAATCCGGGGTGGTACCGGTCGGTCCCGGGCGGTCCGGGGCGGTCCCGGGCGGTCCCGGGCGGTCCCGGGCAGTCCGGGGCGGTCCCGGGCAGTCCGGGGCAGTCCGGGGCGGTCCGCGGCGGTCCCGGGCGGTCCGGGGCGGTCCCGGGCGGTCCGGGGCGGTCCCGGGGGACGGCCCGGGGGACGGCCCGGGGGACGGCCCGGGGGACGGCCCGGGGGACGGCCCGGGGGACGGCCCGGGGGACGGCCCGGGGGACGGCCCGGGGGACGGCCCGGGGGACGGCCCGGGGGACGGCCCGGGGGACGGCCCGGGGGACGGCCCGGGGGACGGCCCGGGGGACGGCCCGGGGGACGGCCCGGGGGACGGCCCGGGGGACGGCCCGGGGGACGGCCCGGGGGACGGCCCGGGGGACGGCCCGGGGGACGGCCCGGGGGACGGCCCGGGGGACGGCCCGGGGGACGGCCCGGGGGACGGCCCGGGGGACGGCCCGGGGGACGGCCCGGGGGACGGCCCGGGGGACGGCCCGGGGGACGGCCCGGGGGACGGCCCGGGGGACGGCCCGGGGGACGGCCCGGGGGACGGCCCGGGGGACGGCCCGGGGGACGGCCCGGGGGACGGCCCGGGGGACGGCCCGGGGGACGGCCCGGGGGACGGCCCGGGGGACGGCCCGGGGGACGGCCCGGGGGACGGCCCGGGGGACGGCCCGGGGGACGGCCCGGGGGACGGCCCGGGGGACGGCCCGGGGGACGGCCCGGGGGACGGCCCGGGGGACGGCCCGGGGGACGGCCCGGGGGACGGCCCGGGGGACGGCCCGGGGGACGGCCCGGGGGACGGCCCGGGGGACGGCCCGGGGGACGGCCCGGGGGACGGCCCGGGGGACGGCCCGGGGGACGGCCCGGGGGACGGCCCGGGGGACGGCCCGGGGGACGGCCCGGGGGACGGCCCGGGGGACGGCCCGGGGGACGGCCCGGGGGACGGCCCGGGGGACGGCCCGGGGGACGGCCCGGGGGACGGCCCGGGGGACGGCCCGGGGGACGGCCCGGGGGACGGCCCGGGGGACGGCCCGGGGGACGGCCCGGGGGACGGCCCGGGGGACGGCCCGGGGGACGGCCCGGGGGACGGCCCGGGGGACGGCCCGGGGGACGGCCCGGGGGACGGCCCGGGGGACGGCCCGGGGGACGGCCCGGGGGGGACGGCCCGGGGGACGGCCCGGGGGACGGCCCGGGGGACGGCCCGGGGGACGGCCCGGGGGACGGCCCGGGGGACGGCCCGGGGGACGGCCCGGGGGACGGCCCGGGGGACGGCCCGGGGGACGGCCCGGGGGACGGCCCGGGGGACGGCCCGGGGGACGGCCCGGGGGACGGCCCGGGGGACGGCCCGGGGGACGGCCCGGGGGACGGCCCGGGGGACGGCCCGGGGGACGGCCCGGGGGACGGCCCGGGGGACGGCCCGGGGGACGGCCCGGGGGACGGCCCGGGGGACGGCCCGGGGGACGGCCCGGGGGACGGCCCGGGGGACGGCCCGGGGGACGGCCCGGGGGACGGCCCGGGGGACGGCCCGGGGGACGGCCCGGGGGACGGCCCGGGGGACGGCCCGGGGGACGGCCCGGGGGACGGCCCGGGGGACGGCCCGGGGGACGGCCCGGGGGACGGCCCGGGGGACGGCCCGGGGGACGGCCCGGGGGACGGCCCGGGGGACGGCCCGGGGGACGGCCCGGGGGACGGCCCGGGGGACGGCCCGGGGGACGGCCCGGGGGACGGCCCGGGGGACGGCCCGGGGGACGGCCCGGGGGACGGCCCGGGGGACGGCCCGGGGGACGGCCCGGGGGACGGCCCGGGGGACGGCCCGGGGGACGGCCCGGGGGACGGCCCGGGGGACGGCCCGGGGGACGGCCCGGGGGACGGCCCGGGGGACGGCCCGGGGGACGGCCCGGGGGACGGCCCGGGGGACGGCCCGGGGGACGGCCCGGGGGACGGCCCGGGGGACGGCCCGGGGGACGGCCCGGGGGACGGCCCGGGGGACGGCCCGGGGGACGGCCCGGGGGACGGCCCGGGGGACGGCCCGGGGGACGGCCCGGGGGACGGCCCGGGGGACGGCCCGGGGGACGGCCCGGGGGACGGCCCGGGGGACGGCCCGGGGGACGGCCCGGGGGACGGCCCGGGGGACGGCCCGGGGGACGGCCCGGGGGACGGCCCGGGGGACGGCCCGGGGGACGGCCCGGGGGACGGCCCGGGGGACGGCCCGGGGGACGGCCCGGGGGACGGCCCGGGGGACGGCCCGGGGGACGGCCCGGGGGACGGCCCGGGGGACGGCCCGGGGGACGGCCCGGGGGACGGCCCGGGGGACGGCCCGGGGGACGGCCCGGGGGACGGCCCGGGGGACGGCCCGGGGGACGGCCCGGGGGACGGCCCGGGGGACGGCCCGGGGGACGGCCCGGGGGACGGCCCGGGGGACGGCCCGGGGGACGGCCCGGGGGACGGCCCGGGGGACGGCCCGGGGGACGGCCCGGGGGACGGCCCGGGGGACGGCCCGGGGGACGGCCCGGGGGACGGCCCGGGGGACGGCCCGGGGGACGGCCCGGGGGACGGCCCGGGGGACGGCCCGGGGGACGGCCCGGGGGACGGCCCGGGGGACGGCCCGGGGGACGGCCCGGGGGACGGCCCGGGGGACGGCCCGGGGGACGGCCCGGGGGACGGCCCGGGGGACGGCCCGGGGGACGGCCCGGGGGACGGCCCGGGGGACGGCCCGGGGGACGGCCCGGGGGACGGCCCGGGGGACGGCCCGGGGGACGGCCCGGGGGACGGCCCGGGGGACGGCCCGGGGGACGGCCCGGGGGACGGCCCGGGGGACGGCCCGGGGGACGGCCCGGGGGACGGCCCGGGGGACGGCCCGGGGGACGGCCCGGGGGACGGCCCGGGGGACGGCCCGGGGGACGGCCCGGGGGACGGCCCGGGGGACGGCCCGGGGGACGGCCCGGGGGACGGCCCGGGGGACGGCCCGGGGGACGGCCCGGGGGACGGCCCGGGGGACGGCCCGGGGGACGGCCCGGGGACCGGCCCGGGGACCGGCCCGGGGGACGGCCCGGGGGACCGGCCCGGGGGACGGCCCGGGGGACGGCCCGGGGGACGGCCCGGGGGACGGCCCGGGGGACGGCCCGGGGGACGGCCCGGGGGACGGCCCGGGGGACGGCCCGGGGGACGGCCCGGGGGACGGCCCGGGGGACGGCCCGGGGGACGGCCCGGGGGACGGCCCGGGGGACGGCCCGGGGGACGGCCCGGGGGACGGCCCGGGGACCGGCCCGGGGACCGGCCCGGGGGACGGCCCGGGGACCGGCCCGGGGACCGGCCCGGGGACCGGCCCGGGGGACCGGCCCGGGGACCGGCCCGGGGGACGGCCCGGGGGACGGCCCGGGGGACGGCCCGGGGGACGGCCCGGGGGACGGCCCGGGGGACGGCCCGGGGGACGGCCCGGGGGACGGCCCGGGGGACGGCCCGGGGGACGGCCCGGGGGACGGCCCGGGGGACGGCCCGGGGGACGGCCCGGGGGACGGCCCGGGGGACGGCCCGGGGGACGGCCCGGGGGACGGCCCGGGGGACGGCCCGGGGGACGGCCCGGGGGACGGCCCGGGGGACGGCCCGGGGGACGGCCCGGGGGACGGCCCGGGGGACGGCCCGGGGGACGGCCCGGGGGACGGCCCGGGGGACGGCCCGGGGGACGGCCCGGGGGACGGCCCGGGGGACGGCCCGGGGGACGGCCCGGGGGACGGCCCGGGGGACGGCCCGGGGGACGGCCCGGGGGACGGCCCGGGGGACGGCCCGGGGGACGGCCCGGGGGACGGCCCGGGGGACGGCCCGGGGGACGGCCCGGGGGACGGCCCGGGGGACGGCCCGGGGGACGGCCCGGGGGACGGCCCGGGGGACGGCCCGGGGGACGGCCCGGGGGACGGCCCGGGGGACGGCCCGGGGGACGGCCCGGGGGACGGCCCGGGGACCGTCCCGGGGGACGGCCCGGGGACCGGCCCGGGGACCGGCCCGGGGGACGGCCCGGGGACCGGCCCGGGGGACGGCCCGGGGGACGGCCCGGGGGACGGCCCGGGGGACGGCCCGGGGGACGGCCCGGGGACCGGCCCGAGGGACGGCCCGGGGGACGGCCCGGGGACCGGCCCGGGGACCGGCCCGGGGACCGGCCCGGGGACCGGCCCGGGGGACGGCCCGGGGGACGGCCCGGGGACCGGCCCGGGGGACGGCCCGGGGGACGGCCCGGGGGACGGCCCGGGGGACGGCCCGGGGGACGGCCCGGGGGACGGCCCGGGGGACGGCCCGGGGGACGGCCCGGGGGACGGCCCGGGGGACGGCCCGGGGGACGGCCCGGGGGACGGCCCGGGGGACGGCCCGGGGGACGGCCCGGGGGACGGCCCGGGGGACGGCCCGGGGGACGGCCCGGGGGACGGCCCGGGGGACGGCCCGGGGGACGTAGGGCTGTAGGGGCAAGTGCTCTCATACACAGACACAGACAAAGCTACCCCAGGTACCCTCTAGCAATGCTGTAGGGGCAAGTGCTGTTACACAAACACAGACAAAGCTACCCCAGGTAGCCTCTATGAGGGCTAAAAGGGGCAAGTGCTGTTACACAAACACAGACAAAACTACCTTGGGTAGCCTCTCGCAGGGCTGTAGGGGCAATTGCTGCCACACAGATACAAAAAAGCTAACCCAGATAAATTCTAGCAGTGCTGTAGGGGCAAGTGCTGTCAAAACATACATAGACAAAGCTACCCCAGGTAGCCTCTAGCTGGTTGTCGGGGCAAATGTTGTCACAGCGACACAGACAAAGCTACCCCAGGTAGAATCTTTCTGGTTGTAGGGGCAAGTGCTTTGAGCAATAGCACCTATGAAGGCTACCGTCACTGTGGCTACACACACAGAGGGAGTGGGTGGCCAGCACCACCACGCCCGACCGCCTTTGTCTCTCTCCCAGTTCTAGTGATGTTTACAACACCACCACCACCATCACTCCCCACACACACACACACACAGTGCGCTAACCACTGCACCATCACTCCCCACTCACACACACAGTGCGCTAACCACTGCACCACCACTCCCCACTCAGACACAAAATGCCCTAACCACTGCTCCACCACTCCCCACTCACACAGAGTGCGCTAACCACTGCACCACCACTCCCCACTCACACACAGTGCGCTAACCACTGCACCACCACTCCCCACTCACACACAGTGCGCTAACCACTGCACCACCACTCCCCACACACACTCAACGTGCGCTAACCACTGCACCACCACTCCCCCACACAAATTATTTCGAGACTAGAATCTCACTCACCAACTCTCCCACTCACCCACCCACCCATTCATCCAGACAAAGCTACCCCACGTAGCCTCTAGCTGGTTGTAGGGGCAAGTGCTGTTCCACAGACACTGACAAAGCTACCCCAGGTAGCCTTTGGCAGGGCTGTAGGGGCAAGTGCTGTTACATAGACACAGACAAAGGTACCCCAGGTAGCCTCTAGCGGGGCTGTAGGGGCAAGTGCTCTCACACAGATACAAACAAAGCTAACCCAGATAAATTCTAGCAGGGCTGTCGGGGCAAGTGCTGTCAAAACATACATAGACAAAGCTACCCCAGGTAGCCTCTAGCGGGGCTGTAGGGGCAAGTGCTCTCATACACAGACACAGACAAAGCTACCCCAGGTACCCTCTAGCAATGCTGTAGGGGCAAGTGCTGTTACACAAACACAGACAAAGCTACCCCAGGTAGCCTCTAGCAGGGCTTTAGGGGCAAGTGCTGTTACACAAACACAGACAAAGCTACCTTAGGTAGCCTCTCGCAGGGCTGTAGGGGCAATTGCTGCCACACAGATACAAAAAAACTAACCCAGATAAATTCTAGCAGGGCTGTAGGGGCAAGTGCTGTCAAAACATACATAGACAAAACTACACCAGGTAGCCTCTAGCTGGTTGTCGGGGCAAATGTTGTCACAGAGACACAGACAAAGCTACCCCAGGTAGACTCTTTCTGGTTGTAGGGGCAAGTGCTTTGAGCAATAGCACCTATGAAGGCTACCGTCACTGTGGCTACACACACAGAGGGAGTGGGTGGCCAGCACCACAACGCCCGACCGACTTTGTCTCTCTCCCAGTTCTAGCGATGTTTACAACACCACCACCACCATCACTCCCCACACACACACACACAGTGCGCTAACCACTGCACCATCACTCCCCACTCACACACACATTGCCCTAACCACTGCTCCATCACTCCCCACTCACACACAGTGCGCTAACCACTGCACCACCACTCCCCACTCACACACAGTGCGCTAACCACTGCACCACCACTCCCCACACACACTCAACGTGCGCTAACCACTGCACCACCACTCCCCCCACACAAATTATGTCGCGACTCAATGCTGCCCTCTTGTGGTAAAAACTAGAATCTCACTCACCAACTCACCCCCTCACTCAACCACCCACCCACTCATCCAGACAAAGCTACCCCAGGTAGCCTCTAGCTGGCTGTGGGGGCAAGTGCTGTTCCACAGACACTGACAAAGCTACCCCAGGTAGCCTTTGGCAGGGCTGTAGGGGCAAGTGCTTTTACATAGACACAGACAAAGCTACCCCAGGTAGCCTCTAGCGCGGCAGTAGAGGCTAGTGCTGTTACACACAGAGAAAGCTACCCCAGGTAGCCTCTAACAGGGCTGTAGGGGCAAGTGCTGTTACACAAACACAGAAAAAGCTACCTTAGGTAGCCTCTCGCAGGGCTGTAGGGGCAAGTGCTCTCACACAGATACAAACAAAGCTAACCCAGATAAATTCTAGCAGGGCTGACGGGGCAAGTGCTGTCAAAACATACATAGACAAAGTTACCCCAGGTAGCCTCTAGCGGGGCTGTAGGGGCAAGTGCTCTCATACACAGACACAGAGAAAGCTACCCCAGGTACCCTCTAGCAATGCTGTAGGGGCAAGTGCTGTTACACAAACACAGACAAAGCTACCCCAGGTAGACTCTTTCTGGTTGTAGGGGCAAGTGCTGTGAGCAATAGCGCCTATGAAGGCTACCGGCACTGTGGCTACACACACAGAGGGAGTGGGTGGCCAGCACCACCACGCCCGACCGCCTTTGACTCTCTCCCAGTTCTAGCGATGTTTACAACACCACCATCACTCCCCACACACACACACAGTGCGCTAACCACTGTATCATCACTCCCCACTCACACACACAGTGCGCTAACCAATGCACCACCACTCCCCACTCAGACACACAATGCCCTAACCACTGCTCCACCACTCCCCACTCACACAGAGTGCGCTAACCACTGCACCACCACTCCCCACTCACACACAGTGCGCTAACCACTGCACCACCACTCCCCACTCACACACAGTGCGCTAACCACTGCACCACCACTCCCCACACACACTCAACGTGCGCTAACCACTACACCACCACTCCCCCCACACAAATTATTTCGCGACTCAATGCTGCCCTCTTGTGGTAAAAATAAGAATCTCACTCACCAACTCACCCCCTCACTCAACCACCCACCCACTCATCCAGATGAAGCTACCCCAGGTAGCCTCTAGCTGGCTGTGGGAGCAAGTGCTGTTCCACAGACACTGACAAAGCTACCCCAGTTTGCCTTTGGCAGGGCTGTAGGGGCAAGTGCTGTTACATAGACACAGACAAAGGTACCCCAGGGAGCCTCTAGCGGGGCTGTAGGGGCAAGTGCTGTTACACACAGACAAAGCTACCCCAGGTAGCCTCTAGCAGGTCTTAGGGGCAAGTGCTGCTACAAAGACACAGACAAGCTATCCTAGGCAGCCTTTAGCAGGGCTGTAGGGGCAAGTGCTCTCATACGCATACACAGACACAGACAAAGCTACCCCAGGTAGCCTCTAGCAGGGCTGTCGGGGCAAGTGCTGTCAAAACATGCATAGACAAAGCTACCCCAGATAGCCTCTAGCGGGGCTGTAGGGGCAAGTGCTCTCATACACAGACACAGACAAAGCTACCCCAGGTACCCTCTAGCAATGCTGTAGGGGCAAGTGCTGTTACACAAACACAGACAAAGCTACCCCAGGTAGCCTCTAGCAGGGCTATAGGGGCAAGTGCTGTTACACAAACACAGACAAAGCTACCTTAGGTAGCCTCTCGCAGGGGTGTAGGGGCAATTGCTGCCACACACATACAATAAAGCTAACCCAGATACATTCTATAAGGGCTGTAGGGGCAAGTGCTGTCAAAACATACATAGACAAAGCTACCCCAGGTAGCCTCTAGCTGGTTGTCGGGGCAAATGTTGTCACAGCGACACAGACAAAGCTACCCCATGGTAGACTCTTTCTGGTTGTAGGGGCAAGTGCTTTGACCAATAGCACCTATGAAGGCTACCGGCACTGTGGGTACACACACAGAGGGAGTGGGTGGCCAGCACCACCACGCCCGACCGCCTTTGTCTCTCTCCCAGTTCTAGTGATGTTTACAACACCACCACCACCATCACTCCCCACACACACACATACACAGTGCGCTAACCACTGCACCATCACTCCCCACTCACACACACAGTGCGCTAACCACTGCACCACCACTCCCCACTCAGACACACAATGCCCTAACCACTGCTCCACCACTCCCCACTCACACAGAGTGCGATAACCACTGCACCACCACTCCCCACTCACACACAGTGCGCTAACCACTGCACCACCACTCCCCACTCACACACAGTGCGCTAACCACTGCACCACCACTCCCCCACACAAATTATTTCGCGACTCAATGCTGCCCTCTTGTGGTAAAAAACTAGAATCTCACTCACCAACTCTACCACTCACCCACCCACCCATTCATCCAGACAAAGCTACCCCACGTAGCCTCTAGCTGGTTGTAGGGGCAAGTGGTGTTCCACAGACACTGACAAAGCTACCCCAGGTAGCCTTTGGCAGGGCTGTAGGGGCAAGTGCTGTTACATAGACACAGACAAAGGTACCCCAGGTAGCCTCTAGCGGGGCTGTAGGGGCAAGTGCTCTCACACAGATACAAACAAAGCTAACCCAGATAAATTCTAGCAGGGCTGTCGGGGCAAGTGCTGTAAAAACATACATAGACAAAGCTACCCCAGGTAGCCTCTAGCGGTGCTGTAGGGGCAAGTGCTCTCATACACAGACACAGACAAATCTACCCTAGGTACCCTCTAGCAATGCTGTAGGGGCAAGTGCTGTTACACAAACACAGACAAAGCTACACCAGGTAGCCTCTAGCAGGGCTATAGGGGCAAGTGCTGTTACACAAACACAGACAAAGCTACCTTAGGTAGCCTCTCGCTGGGCTGTAGGGGCAATTGCTGCCACACAGATACAAAAAAGCTAACCCAGATAAATTCTAGCAGTGCTGTAGGGGCAAGTGCTGTCAAAACATACATAGACAAAGCTACCCCAGGTAGCCTCTAGCTGGTTGTCGGGGCAAATGTTGTCACAGAGACACAGACAAAGCTACCCCAGGTAGAATCTTTCTGGTTGTAGGGGCAAGTGCTTTGAGCAATAGCACCTATGAAGGCTACCGTCACTGTGGCTACACACACAGAGGGAGTGGGTGGCCACCACCACCACCACGCCCGACCGCCTTTGTCTCTCTCCCAGTTCTAGCGATGTTTACAACACCACCACCACCATCACTCCCCACACACACACACACAGTGCGCTAACCACTGCACCATCATTCCCCACTCACACACACAGTGCGCTAACCACTGCACCACCACTCCCCACTCAGACACACAATGCCCTAACCACTGCTCCACCACTCCCCACTCACACAGAGTGCGATAACCACTGCACCACCACTCCCCACTCACACACAGTTCGCTAACCACTGCACCACCACTCCCCACTCACACACAGTGCGCTAACCACTGCACCACCACTCCCCACACACACTCAACGTGCGCTAACCACTGCACCACCACTCCCCCACACAAATTATTTCGCGACTCAATGCTGCCCTCTTGTGGTAAAAAACTAGAATCTCACTCACCAACTCTCCCACTCACCCACCCACCCATTCATCCAGACAAAGCTACCCCACGTAGCCTCTAGCTGGTTGTAGGGGCAAGTGCTGTTCCACAGACACTGACAAAGCTACCCCAGGTAGCCTTTGGCAGGGCTGTAGGGGCAAGTGCTGTTACATAGACACAGACAAAGGTACCCCAGGTAGCCTCTAGCGGGGCTGTAGGGGCAAGTGCTCTCACACAGATACAAACAAAGCTAACCCAGATAAATTCTAGCAGGGCTGTCGGGGCAAGTGCTGTAAAAACATACATAGACAAAGCTACCCCAGGTAGCCTCTAGCGGTGCTGTAGGGGCAAGTGCTCTCATACACAGACACAGACAAATCTACCCTAGGTACCCTCTAGCAATGCTGTAGGGGCAAGTGCTGTTACACAAACACAGACAAAGCTACACCAGGTAGCCTCTAGCAGGGCTATAGGGGCAAGTGCTGTTACACAAACACAGACAAAGCAACCTTAGGTATCCTCTCGCAGGGCTTTAGGGGCAATTGCTGCCACACAGATACAAAAAAGCTAACCCAGATAAATTCTAGCAGTGCTGTAGGGGCAACTGCTGTCAAAACATACATAGACAAAGCTACCCCAGGTAGCCTCTAGCTGGTTGTCGGGGCAAATGTTGTCACAGAGACACAGACAAAGCTACCCCAGGTAGAATCTTTCTGGTTGTAGGGACAAGTGCTTTGAGCAATAGCAAGTATGAAGGCTACCGTCACAGTGGCTACACACACAGAGGGAGTGGGTGGCCACCACCACCACGCCCGACCGCCTTTGTCTCTCTCCCAGTTCTAGCGATGTTTACAACACCACCACCATCACTCCCCACACACACACACACAGTGCGCTAACCACTGCACCACCACTCCCCACTCAGACACACAATGCCCTCACCACTGCTCCACCACTCCCCACTCACATACAGTGCGCTAACCACTGCACCACCACTCCCCACTCACACACAGTGCGCTAACCACTGCACCACCACTCCCCACACACACACAGTGCGCTAACCACTGGACCACCACTCCCCACTCACACACAGTGCGCTAACCACTGCACCACCACTCCCCACTCACACACAGTGCGCTAACCACTGCACCACCACTCCGCACACACACTCAACGTGCGCTAACCACTGCACCACCGCTCCTCCCACACAAATTATTTCGCGACTCACTGCTGCCCTCTTGTGGTACAAAACTAGAATCTCACTCACCAACTCACCCACTCACCCACCCACCCATTCATCCAGACAAAGCTACCCCACGTAGCCTCTAGCTGGTTGTAGGGGCAAGTGCTGTTCCACAGACACTGACAAAGCTACCCCAGGTAGCCTTTGGCAGGGCTGTAGGGGCAAGTGCTGTTACATAGACACAGACAAAGGTACCCCAGGTAGCCTCTAGCGGGGCTGTAGGGGCAAGTGCTCTCACACAGATACAAACAAAGCTAACCCAGATAAATTCTAGCAGGGCTGTCGGGGCAAGTGCTGTAAAAACATACATAGACAAAGCTACCCCAGGTAGCCTCTAGCGGTGCTGTAGGGTCAAGTGCTCTCATACACAGACACAGACAAATCTACCCTAGGTACCCTCTAGCAATGCTGTAGGGGCAAGTGCTGTTACACAAACACAGACAAAGCTACACCAGGTAGCCTCTAGCAGGGCTATAGGGGCAAGTGCTGTTACACAAACACAGACAAAGCTACCTTAGGTAGCCTCTCGCTGGGCTGTAGGGGCAATTGCTGCCACACAGATACAAAAAAGCTAACCCAGATAAATTCTAGCAGTGCTGTAGGGGCAAGTGCTGTCAAAACATACATAGACAAAGCTACCCCAGGTAGCCTCTAGCTGGTTGTCGGGGCAAATGTTGTCACAGAGACACAGACAAAGCTACCCCAGGTAGAATCTTTCTGGTTGTAGGGGCAAGTGCTTTGAGCAATAGCACCTATGAAGGCTACCGTCACTGTGGCTACACACACAGAGGGAGTGGGTGGCCACCACCACCACCACCACGCCCGACCGCCTTTGTCTCTCTCCCAGTTCTAGCGATGTTTACAACACCACCACCACCATCACTCCCCACACACACACACACAGTGCGCTAACCACTGCACCATCATTCCCCACTCACACACACAGTGCGCTAACCACTGCACCACCACTCCCCACTCAGACACACAATGCCGTTAACCACTGCTCCACCACTCCCCACTCACATACAGTGCGCTAACCACTGCACCACCACTCCCCACTCACACACAGTGCGCTAACCACTGCACCACCACTCCCCACACACACACAGTGTGCTAACCACTGCACCACCACTCCCCACTCACACACAGTGCGCTAACCACTGCACCACCACTCCCCACACACACTCAACGTGCGCTAACCACTGCACCACCACTCCCCCACACAAATTATTTCGCGACTCAATGCTGCCCTCTTGTGGTAAAAAACTAGAATCTCACTCACCAACTCTCCCACTCACCCACCCACCCATTCATCCAGACAAAGCTACCCCACGTAGCCTCTAGCTGGTTGTAGGGGCAAGTGCTGTTCCACAGACACTGACAAAGCTACCCCAGGTAGCCTTTGGCAGGGCTGTAGGGGCAAGTGCTGTTACATAGACACAGACAAAGGTACCCCAGGTAGCCTCTAGCGGGGCTGTAGGGGCAAGTGCTCTCACACAGATACAAACAAAGCTAACCCAGATAAATTCTAGCAGGGCTGTCGGGGCAAGTGCTGTCAAAACATACATAGACAAAGCTACCCCAGGTAGCCTCTAGCGGGGCTGTAGGGGCAAGTGCTCTCATACACAGACACAGACAAAGCTACCCCAGGTACCCTCTAGCAATGCTGTAGGGGCAAGTGCTGTTACACAAACACAGACAAAGCTACCCCAGGTAGCCTCTAGCAGGGCTTTAGGGGCAAGTGCTGTTACACAAACACAGACAAAGCTACCTTAGGTAGCCTCTCGCAGGGCTGTAGGGGCAATTGCTGCCACACAGATACAAAAAAACTAACCCAGATAAATTCTAGCAGGGCTGTAGGGGCAAGTGCTGTCAAAACATACATAGACAAAACTACACCAGGTAGCCTCTAGCTGGTTGTCGGGGCAAATGTTGTCACAGAGACACAGACAAAGCTACCCCAGGTAGACTCTTTCTGGTTGTAGGGGCAAGTGCTTTGAGCAATAGCACCTATGAAGGCTACCGTCACTGTGGCTACACACACAGAGGGAGTGGGTGGCCAGCACCACCACGCCCGACCGCCTTTGTCTCTCTCCCAGTTCTAGTGATGTTTACAACACCACCACCACCATCACTCCCCCCCACACACACACAGTGCGCTAACCACTGCACCATCACTCCCCACTCACACACACAGTGCGCTAACCACTGCACCACCACTCCCCACTCAGACACACAATGCCCTAACCACTGCTCCACCACTCCCCACTCACACAGAGTGCGCTAACCACTGCACCACCACTCCCCACTCACACACAGTGCGCTAACCACTGCACGAACCACTTCCCACTCACACACAGTGCGCTAACCACTGCACCACCACTCCCCACACACACTCAACGTGCGCTAACCACTGCACTACCACTCCCCCCACACAAATTATTTCGCGACTCAATGCTGCCCTCTTGTGGTAAAAAACTAGAATCTCACTCACCAACTCACCCACTCACCCACCCACCCATTCATCCAGACAAAGCTACCCCACGTAGCCTCTAGCTGGTTGTAGGGGCAAGTGCTGTTCCACAGACACTGACAAAGCTACCCCAGGTAGCGTTTGGCAGGGCTGTAGGGGCAAGTGCTGTTACATAGACACAGACAAAGGTACCCCAGGTAGCCTCTAGCGGGGCTGTAGGGGCAAGTGCTCTCACACAGATACAAACAAAGCTAACCCAGATAAATTCTAGCAGGGCTGTCGGGGCAAGTGCTGTCAAAACATACAAAGACAAAGCTACCCCAGGTAGCCTCTAGCGGGGCTGTAGGGGCAAGTGCTCTCATACACAGACACAGACAAATCTACACTAGGTACCCTCTAGCAATGCTGTAGGGGCAAGTGCTGTTACACAAACACAGACAAAGCTACCTTAGGTAGCCTCTCGCAGGGCTGTAGGGGCAATTGCTGCCACACAGATACAAAAAAGCTAACCCAGATAAATTCTAGCAGTGCTGTAGGGGCAAGTGCTGTCAAAACATACATAGACAAAGCTACCCCAGGTAGCCTCTAGCTGGTTGTCGGGGCAAATGTTGTCACAGAGACACAGACAAAGCTACCCCAGGTAGAATCTTTCTGGTTGTAGGGGCAAGTGCTTTGATCAATAGCACCTATGAAGGCTACCGGCACTGTGGCTACACACACAGAGGGAGTGGGTGGCCAGCACCACCACGCCCGACCGCCTCTGTCTCTCTCCCAGTTCTAGCGATGTTTACAACACCACCACCACCACCATCACTCCCCACACACACACACAGTGCGCTAACCACTGCACCATCACTCCCCACTCACACACACAGTGCGCTAACCACTGCACCATCACTCCCCACTCACACACACAGTGCGCTAACCACTGCACCACCACACCCCACTCAGACACACAATGCCCTAACCACTGCTTCACCACTCCCCACTCACACACAGTGCGCTAAGCACTGCACCACCACTCCCCACTCACACACAGTGCGCTAACCACTGCACCACCACTCCCCACACACACTCAACGTGCGCTAACCACTGCACCACCACTCCCCCCACACAAATTATTTCGCGACTCAATGCTGCCCTCTTTTGGTAAAAACTAGAATCTCACTCACCAACTCACCCCTCACTCAACTACCCACCCACTCATCCAGACAAAGCTACCCCAGGTAGCCTCTAGCTGGCTGTGGGGGCAAGCGCTGTTCCACAGACACTGACAAAGCTACCCCATGTAGCCTTTGGCAGGGGTGTAGGGGCAAGTGCTTTTACATAGACACAGACAAGGTAGCCCAGGTAGCCTCTAGCGCGGCTGTAGAGGCTAGTGCTGTTACTCTCAGAGAAAGCTACCCCAGGTAGCCTCTAGCAGGGCTGTAGGGGCAAGTGCTGTTACACAAACACATACAAAGCTACCCCAGGTAGCCTCTAGCAGGGCTGTAGGGGCAAGTGCTATTACACAAACACATACAAAGCTACCTTACGTAGCCTCTCGCAGGGCTGTGGGGTAAGTGCTCTCACACAGATACAAACAAAGCTAACCCAGATAAATTCTAGCAGGGCTGTCGGGGCAGGTGCTGTCAAAACATACATAGACAAAGCTACCCCAGGTAGCCTCTAGCGGGGCTGTAGAGGCAAGTGCTCTCATACACAGACACAGACAAAGCTACCCCAGGTACCCTCTAGCAATGCTGTAGGGGCAAGTGCTGTTACACAAACACAGACAAAGCTACCCCATGTAGCCTCTAGCAATGCTGTAGGGGCAAGTGCTGTTACACAAACACAGACAAAGCTACCTTAGGTAGCCTCTCGCAGGGCCGTAGGGGCAATTGCTGCCACACAGATACAAAAAAGCTAACCCAGATAAATTCTAGCAGGGCTGTAGGGGCAAGTGCTGTCAAAACATACATATGACAAAGCTACCCCAGGTAGCCTCTAGCTGGTTGTCGGGGCAAATTTTGTCACATAGACACAGACAAAGCTACCCCAGGTAGACTCTTTATGGTTGTAGGGGCAAGTGCGTTGAGCAATAGCACCTATGAAGGCTACCGGCACTGTGGCTACACACACAGAGGGAGTGGGTGGCCAGCACCACCACGCCCGACCGCCTTTGTCTCTCTCCCAGTTCTTGCGAGGTTTACAACACCACCACCACCATCACTCCCCACACACACACACAGTGCGCTATCCACTGCACCATCACTCCCCACTCACACACACAGTGCGCTAACCACTGCACCACCACTCCCCACTCAGACACACAATGCCCTAACCACTGCTCCACCACTCCCCACTCACACACAGTGCGCTAACCACTGCACCACCACTCCCCACTCACACACAGTGCGCTAACCACTGCACCACCACTCCCCACTCACACACAGTGCGCTAACCACTGCACCACCGCTCCCCACACACACTCAACGTGCGCTAACCACTGCACCACCACTCCCCACAAACAAATTATTTCGCGACTCAATGCTGCCCTCTTGTGGTACAAAATGAGAATCTCACTCACCAACTCACCCCCTCACTCAACCACCCACCCACTCATCCAGACAAAGCTACCCCAGGTAGCCGCTATTTGGCTGTGGGGGCAAGTGCTGTTCCACAAACACTGACAAAGCTACCCCAGGTAGCCTTTGCCAGGGCTGTAGGGGCAAGTGCTGTTACATAGACACAGACAAAGCTACCCCAGGTAGCCTTTAGCGTGACTGTAGAGGCTAGTGCTTTTGCACACAGAGAAAGCTACCCCAGGTAGCCTCTAGCAGGGCTGTAGGGGCAAGTGCTGTTACACAAACACATACAAAGCTACCCCAGGTAGCCTCTAGCAGGGCTGTAGGGGCAAGTGCTGTTACACAAACACATACAAAGCTACCTTAGGTAGCCTCTCGCAGTGCTGTGGGGCAAGTGCTCTCACACAGTTACAAACAAAGCTAACCCAGATAAATTCTAGCAGGGCTGTCGGGGCAAGTGCTGTCAAAACATACATAGACAAAGCTACCCCAGGTAGCCTCTAGCGGGGCTGTAGGGGCAAGTGCTCTCATACACAGACACAGACAATGCTACCCCAGGCACCCTCTAGCAATGCTGTAGGGGCAAGTGCTGTTACACAAACACAGACAAAGCTACCTTAGGTAGCCTCTCGCAGGGCAGTAGGGGCAATTGCTGCCACACAGATACAAAAAAGCTAACCCAGAAAAATTCTAGCAGTGCTGTAGGGGCAAGTGCTGTCAAAACATACATAGACAAACCTACCCCAGGTAGCCTCTAGCTGGTTGTCGGGGCAAATGTTGTCACAGAGACACAGACAAAGCTACCCCAGGTAGAATCTTTCTGGTTGTAGGGGCAAGTGCTTTGAGCAATAGCACCTATGAAGGCTACCGGCACTGTGGATACACACACAGAGGGAGTGGGTGGCCAGCACCACCACGCCCGACCGCCTTTGTCTCTCTCCCAGTTCTAGCGATGTTTACAACACCACCACCACCATCACTCCCCACACACACACACAGTGCGCTAACCACTGCACCATCACTCCCCACTCACACACACAGTGCGCTAACCACTGCACCACCACTCCCCACTCAGACACACAATGCCCTAACCACTGCTCCACCACTCCCCACTAACACAGAGTGCGCTAACCACTGCACCACCACTCCCCACTCACACACAGTGCGCTAACCACTGCACCACCACTCCCCACTCACACACAGTGCGCTACCCACTGCACCACCACTCCCCACACACACTGAACGTGCGCTAACCACTGCACCACCACTCCCCCCACACAAATTATTTCGCGACTCAATGCTGCCCTCTTGTGGTAAAAACTAGAATCTCATTCACCAACTCACCCCCTCACTCAACCACCCACCCACTCATCCAGACAAAGCTACCCCAGGTAGCCTCTAGCTGGCTGTGGGGGCAAGTGCTGTTCCACAGACACTGACAAAGCTACCCCAGGTAGCCTTTAGCAGGGCTGTAGGGGCAAGTGCTGTTACATAGACACAGACAACGCTACCCCAGGTAGCCTCTAGCGCGGCTGTAGGGGCTAGTGCTTTTACACACAGAGAAAGCTACCCCAGGTAGCCTCTAGCAGGGCTGTAGGGGCAAGTGCTTTTACACAAACACAGACAAAGCTACCTTAGGTAGCCTCTCGCAGGGCTGTAGGGCCAAGTGCTGTCACACAGATACAAACAAAGCTAACCCAGACACATTCTATCAGGGCTGTCGGGGCAAGTGCTGTCAAAACATACATAGACAAAGCTACCCCAGGTAGCCTCTAGCGGGGCTGTAGGGGCAAGTGCTCTCATACACAGACACAGACAAAGCTACCCCAGGTACCCTCTAGCAATGCTGTAGGGGCAAGTGCTGTTACACAAACACAGACAAAGCTACCTTAGGTAGCCTCTCGCAGGGCTGTAGGGGCAATTGCTGCCACACAGATACAAAAAAGCTAACCCAGATAAATTCTAGCAGGGCTGTAGGGGCAAGTGCTGTCAAAACATACATAGACAAAGCGACCCCAGGTAGCCTCTAGCTGGTTGTCGGGGCAAATGTTGTCACAGAGACACAGACAAAGCTACCCCAGGTAGACTCTTTCTGGTTGTAGGGGCAAGTGCTTTGAGCAATAGCACCTATGAAGGCTACCGGCACTGTGGCTACACACACAGAGGGAGTGGGTGGCCAGCACCACCACGCCCGACCGCCTTTGTCTCTCTCCCAGTTCTAGCGATGTTTACAACACCACCACCATCACTCCCCACACACACACACACACATTGCGCTAACCACTGCACCACCACTCCCCACTCACACAGTGCGCTAACCACTGCACCACCACTCTCCACTCACACACAGTGCGCTAACCACTGCACCACCACTCCCCACACACACTCAACGTGCGCTAACCACTGCACCACCACTCCCCCCACACAAATTATTTCGCGACTCAATGCTGCCCTCTTGTGGTAAAAACTAGAATCTCACTCACCAACTCACCCCCTCACTCAAACACCCACCCACTCATCCAGACAAAGCTACCCCCAGGTAGCCTCTAGCTGGATGTGGGGGCAAGTGCTGTTCCACAGACACTGACAAAGCTACCCCAGGTAGCCTTTGGCAGGGCTGTAGGGGCAAGTACTTTTACATAGACACAGACAAAGCAACCCCAGGTAGCCTCTAGCAGGGCTGTAGGGGCAAGTGCTGTTACACAAACACAGACAAAGCTACCCCACGTAGCCTCTAGCAGGGCTGTAGGGGCAAGTGCTGTTACACAAACACAGACAAAGCTACCTTAGGTAGCCTGTCGCGGGGCTGTAGGGGCAAGTGCTCTCACACAGATACAAACAAAGCTCACCCAGATAAATTCTAGCAGAGCTGTCGGGGCAAGTGCTGTCAAAACATACATAGACAAAGCTACCCCAGGTAGCCTCTAGCTGGTTGTCGGGGCAAATGTTGTCACAGAGACACAGACAAAGCTACCCCAGGTAGAATCTTTCTGGTTGTAGGGGCAAGTGCTTTGAGCAATAGCACCTATGAAGGCTACCGTCACTGTGGCTACACACACAGAGGGAGTGGGTGGCCACCACCACCACGCCCGACCGCCTTTGTCTCTCTCCCAGTTCTAGCGATGTTTACAACACCACCACCACCATCACTCCCCACACACACACACAGTGCGCTAACCACTGCACCATCATTCCCCACTCACACACACAGTGCGCTAACCACTGCACCACCACTCCCCACTCAGACACACAATGCCATAACCACTGCTCCACCACTCCCCACTCACATACAGTGCGCTAACCACTGCACTACCGCTCCACACTCACACACAGTGCGCTAACCACTGCACCACCACTCCCCACACACACACACAGTGCGATAACCACTGCACCACCACTCCCCACTCACACACAGTGCGCTAACCACTGCACCACCACTCCCCACTCAAACACAGTGCGCTAACCACTGCACCACCACTCCCCACACACACTCAACGTGCGCTAACCACTGCACCACCACTCCTCCCACACAAATTATTTCGCGACTCAATGCTGCCCTCTTGTGGTAAAAAACTAGAATCTCACTCACCAACTCTCCCACTCACCCACCCACCCATTCATCCAGGCAAAGCTACCCCACGTAGCCTCTAGCTGGTTGTAGGGGCAAGTGCTGTTCCACAGACACTGACAAAGCTACCCCAGGTAGCCTTCGGCAGGGCTGTAGGGGCAAGTGCTGTTACATAGACACAGACAAAAGTACCCCAGGTAGCCTCTAGCGGGGCTGTAGGGGCAAGTGCTCTCACACAGATACAAACAAAGCTAACCCAGATAAATTCTAGCAGGGCTGTCGGGGCAAGTGCTGTCAAAACATACATAGACAAAGCTACCCCAGGTAGCCTCTAGCGGGGCTGTAGGGGCAAGTGCTCTCATACACAGACACAGACAAATCTACCCTAGGTACCCTCTAGCAATGCTGTAGGGGCAAGTGCTGTTACACAAACACAGACAAAGCTACACCAGGTAGCCTCTAGCAGGGCTATAGGGGCAAGTGCTGTTACACAAACACAGACAAAGCTACCTTAGGTAGCCTCTCGCAGGGCTGTAGGGACAATTGCTGCCACACAGATACAAAAAAGTTAACCCAGATAAATTCTAGCAGTGCTGTAGGGGCAAGTGCTGTCAAAACATACATAGACAAAGCTACCCCAGGTAGCCTCTAGCTGGTTGTCGGGGCAAATGTTGTCACAGAGACACAGACAAAGCTACTCCAGGTAGATTCTTTCTGCTTGTAGGGGCAAGTGCTTTGAGCAATAGCACCTATGAAGGCTACCGTCACTGTGGCTACACACACAGAGGGAGTGGGTGGCCACCACCACCACGCCCGACCGCCTTTGTCTCTCTCCCAGTTCTAGCGATGTTTACAACACCACCACCACCATCACTCCCCACACACACACACACAGTGCGCTAACCACTGCGCCATCATTCCCCACTCACACACACAGTGCGCTAACCACTGCACCACCACTCCCCACTCAGACACACAATGCCCTAACCACTGCTCCACCACTCCCCACTCACATACAGTGCGCTAACCACTGCACCACCACTCCCCACTCACACACAGTGCGCTAACCACTGCACCACCACTCCCCACACACACACAGTGCGCTAACCACTGCACCACCACTCCCCACTCACACACAGTGCGCTAAATACTGCACCACCACTCCCCACTCACACACAGTGCGCTAACCACTGCACCACCACTCCGCACGCACACTCAACGTGCGCTAACCACTGCACCACCGCTCCTCCCACACAAATTATTTCGCGACTAACTGCTGCCCTCTTGTGGTACAAAACTAGAATCTCACTCACCAACTCACCCACTCACCCACCCACCCATTCATCCAGACAAAGCTACCCCACGTAGCCTCTAGCTGGTTGTAGGCGCAAGTGCTGTGCCACGGACACTGACAAAGCTACCCCAGGTAGCCTTGGGCAGGGCTGTAGGGGCAAGTGCTGTTACATAGACACAGACAAAGGTACCCCAGGTAGCCTCTAGCGGGGCTGTAGGGGCAAGTGCTCTCATACACAGACACAGACAAATCTACCCAGGTACCCTCTAGCAATGCTGTAGGGGCAAGTGCTGTTACACAAACACAGACAAAGCAACCCCAGGTAGCCTCTAGCAGGGCTATAGGGGCAAGTGCTGTTACACAAACACAGACAAAGCTACCTTAGGTAGCCTCTCGCAGGGCTGTAGGGGCAATTGCTGCCACACAGATACAAAAAAGCTAACCCAGATAAATTCTAGCAGTGCTGTAGGGGCAAGTGCTGTCAACACATACATAGACAAAGCTACCCCAGGTAGCCTCTAGCTGGTTGTCGGGGCAAATGTTGTCACAGAGACACAGACAAAGCTACCCCAGGTAGAATCTTTCTGGTTGTAGGGGCAAGTGCTTTGAGCAATAGCACCTATGAAGGCTACCGTCACTGTGGCTACACACACAGAGGGAGTGGGTGGCCACCACCACCACGCCCGACCGCCTTTGTCTCTCTCCCAGTTCTAGCGATGTTTACAACACCACCACCACCATCACTCCCCACACACACACACACAGTGCGCTAACCACTGCACCATCATTCCCCACTCACACACACAGTGCGCTAACCACTGCACCACCACTCCCCACTCAGACACACAATGCCATAACCACTGCTCCACCACTCCCCACTCACATACAGTGCGCTAACCACTGCACACCGCTCCACACTCACACACAGTGCGCTGACCACTGCACCACCACTCCCCACACACACACACAGTGCGATAACCACTGCACCACCACTCCCCACTCACACACAGTGCGCTAACCACTGCACCACCACTCCCCACTCAAACACAGTGCGCTAACCACTGCACCACCACTCCCCACACACACTCAACGTGCGCTAACCACTGCACCACCACTCCTCCCACACAAATTATTTCGCGACTCAATGCTGCCCTCTTGTGGTACAAAACTAGAATCTCACTCACCAACTCACCCACTCACCCACCCACCCATTCATCCAGACGGTCCGGACGGTCCCGGGCGGTCCCGGGCGGTCTCGGGCGGTCCCGGGCAGTCCCGGGCGGTCCGGGGCGGTCCCGGGCAGTCTGGGGCGGTCCCGGGCGGTCCGGGCCGGGCCCGGGCGGTCCGGGGCGGTCCCGGGCGATCCGGGGTGGTCCCGGGTGGTCGGGGGCGGTCCTGGGCGGTTCGGGGCGGTCCCGGGCGGTCCTGTGTGGTCCCGGGCGGTTCCCGACGGTCCGGACGGTCCTGGGCGGTCTCGGGCGGTCCCGGGCGGTCCCGGGCGGTCCCGGGCGGTCCCGGGCGGTCCCGGGCGGTCCCGGGCGGTCCCGGGTGGTCTCGGGCGGTTCCGGGCGGTCCCGGGCGGTCCCGGGCGTTCCAGGGCGGTCCCGGGCGGTCCAGGGCGGTCCCGGGCGGTCCCGGGCGGTCCCGGGCGGTCCCGGGCGGTCCGAGGCGGTCCCGGGCGGTCCCGGGTGGTTTGGGGCGGTCCCGGGCGGTCCCGGGCGGTCCCGGGCGGTCCGGGGCGGTCCCGGGCGTTCCCGGGTGGTCTGGGGCGGTCCCGGGCGGTCCCGGGCGGTCCCGGGCGGTCCCGGGCGGTCCCCGGCGGTCCCGGGCGGTCCCAGGCGGTCCCGGGCGGTCCCGGGCGGTCCCGGGCAATCCGGGGTAGTACCGGGCGGTCCCGGGCAGTCCGGGGCGGTCCCGGGCGGTCCTGGGCGGTCCCGGGCGGTCTGGGGCGGTCCCGGGTGGTCCGGGGCGGTCCCGGGCAGTCTGTGGCGGTCCCAGGCGGTCTGGGGCGGTCCCGGGCGGTCCGGGGTGGTCCCGGGCGGTCCGGGGCGGTCACGGGCAGTCCGGGGCGGTCCCGGGCGGTCCCGTGTGGTCTTGGGCGGTCCCAGACGGTCCGGACGGTCCCGGGCGGTCCCGGGCGGTCTCGGGCGGTCCCGGGCAGTCCCGGGCGGTCCGGGGCGGTCCGGGGCGGTCCCGGGCAGTCTGGGGCGGTCCCGGGCGGTCCGGGGCGGGCCCGGGCGGTCCGGGGCGGTCCCGGGCGATCCGGGGTGGTCCCGGGCGGTCGGGGGCGGTCCCGGGCGGTTCGGGGCGGTCCCGGGCGGTCCCGTGTGGTCACGGGCGGTCCCCGACGGTCCGGACGGTCCTGGGCGGTCCCGGGCGGTCTCGGGCGGTCCCGGGCGGTCCCGGGCGGTCCCGGGCGTTCCAGGGCAGTCCCGGGCGGTCCCGGGCGGTCCCGGGTGGTCCCGGGCGGTCCCGGGCGGTCCGAGGCGGTCCCGGACGGTCCGGGGCGGTCATGGGCGGTCCCGGGCGGTCCCGGGCGGTCCCGGGCGTTCCAGGGCGGTCCCGGCCGGTCCCGGGCGGTCCCGGGCGGTCCCGGGCGGTCCCGGGCGGTCCGAGGCGGTCCCGGGCGGTCCGGGGCGGTCCTGGGCGGTCCCGGGCGGTCCCGGGCGGTCCCGGGCGGTCTCGGGCGGTCCCGGGCGGTCGCAGACGGTCTGGACCGTCCCGGGCGTTCCCGGGCGGTCTCGGGCGGTCCCGGGCGGTCCCGGGCGGTCCCGGGCGGTCCCGGGCGTTCCAGGGCGGTCCCGGGCGGTCCAGGGTGGTCCCGGGCGGTCTGGGGCGGTCCCGGGCGGTCCGGGGCGGTCCCGGGCGGTCCCGGGCGGTCCCGGGCGGTCCCGGGCGGTCCCGGGCGGTCCCGGGCGGTCCCGAGTGGTCCGGGGCGGTCCGGGGCGGTCCGGGGCGATCCCGGGCGGTGCCGGGCGGTCCGGGGCGGTCCTGGGCGGTCCCGGGCGGTCTCGGGCGATCCCGGGCGGTCCCGCACGGTCCCGGGCGGTCCCGGGCGGTCCCGGGCATTCCCGGGAGGTCCGGGGCGGTCCCGGGCGGTTCGGGGCGGTCCCGGGCGGTCCAGGGCGGTCCCGGGCGGTCCCGGGCGGTCCCGGGCGGTCCCGGGCGGTCCCGGGCGGTCGCGGGCGGTCCTGGGCGGTCCTGGGCGGTCCGGGGCGGTCCCGGGCGGTCCCGGGCGGTCCGGGGCGGTCCGGGGCGGTACCGGGCGGTCCCGGGCGGTCCCGGGTGGTCCGGGGCGGTCCCGGGCGGTCCGGGGCGGTCCAGGGCGGTCCCGGGCGGTCCCGGGCGGTCCCGGGCGGTCCCGGGCGGTCCGAGGCGGTCCCGGGCGGTCCCGGGCGGTCTGGAGCGGTCCAGGGCGGTCCCGGGCGGTCTTGGGCGGTCCCGGGCGGTCCCGGGCGGTCCCGGGCGGTCCGGGGCGGTCCCGGGCGGTCCCGGGCGGTGCCGGGTGGTCCCGGTCGGTCCCGAGCGGTCTGGGGCGGTCCCGGGCGGTCCCGGGCGGTCCCGGGCGGTCTGGAGCGGTCCAGGGCGGTCCCGGGCGGTCTCGGGCGGTCCCCGGGCGGTCCTGGGCGGTCCCGGGCGGTCCGGGGCGGTCCCGGGCGGTCCCGGGCGGTGCCGGGTGGTCCCGGTCGGTCCCGAGCGGTCTGGGGCGGTCCCGGGCGGTCCCGGGCGGTCCCGGGCGGTCCCGGGCGGTCCCGGGCGGTCCCGGGCGGTCCCGGGCGGTCCGAGGCAGTCCCGGGCGGTCCGGGGCGGTCCCGGGCGGTCCGGGCGGTCCCGGGCGGTCCCGGGCGGTCCCGGGCGGTCCGGGGCGGTCCCGGGCGGTCTGGGGCGATCCCGGGCAGTCCGGGGTGGTCCCGGGCGGTCCCGGGCGGTCCCAGGCGGTCCCAGGCGGTCCGGGGCGGTCCGGGGCGGTCCGGGGCGGTCCCGGGCGGTCCCGGGCGGTCCGGGGCGGTCCCGGGCGGTCCGGGGCGGTCCCGGGCGGTCCCAGGCGGTCCCGGGCGGTTCTGGGCGGTCCTGGGCAGTCGCGGGCGGTCCCGGGCGGTCCCGGGCGGTCTGGGGCGGTCCCGGGCGGTCCCGGGCGGTCCCGGGCGGTCCCGCGCGGTCCCGGGCGGTCCCAGGCGGTCCCGGGCGGTCTCGGGCGGTCCCGGGCGGTCCCGGGCAGTCCCGGGCGTTCCAGGGCGGTCCCGGGCGGTCTCGGGCGGTCCCGGGCGGTCCCGGGCGGTCCCGGGCGGTCCGGGGCGGTCCCGGGCGGTCCCGGGCGGTGCCGGGTGGTCCCGGTCGGTCCCGAGCGGTCTGGGGCGGTCCCGGGCGGTCCCGGGCGGTCCCGGGCGGTCCCGGGCGGTCCCGGGCGGTCCCGGGCCGTCCCGGGCGGTCCGAGGCAGTCCCGGGCGGTCCGGGGCGGTCCCGGGCGGTCCGGGCGGTCCCGGGCGGTCCCGGGCGGTCCCGGGCGGTCCGGGGCGGTCCCGGGCGGTCTGGGGCGATCCCGGGCAGTCCGGGGTGGTCCCGGGCGGTCCCGGGCGGTCCCAGGCGGTCCCAGGCGGTCCGGGGCGGTCCGGGGCGGTCCGGGGCGGTCCCGGGCGGTCCCGGGCGGTCCGGGGCGGTCCCGGGCGGTCCGGGGCGGTCCCGGGCGGTCCCAGGCGGTCCCGGGCGGTTCTGGGCGGTCCCGGGCAGTCGCGGGCGGTCCCGGGCGGTCCCGGGCGGTCTGGGGCGGTCCCGGGCGGTCCCGGGCGGTCCCGGGCGGTCCCGCGCGGTCCCGGGCGGTCCCAGGCGGTCCCGGGCGGTCTCGGGCGGTCCCGGGCGGTCCCGGGCAGTCCCGGGCGTTCCAGGGCGGTCCCGGGCGGTCCAGGGCGGTCCCGGGCGGTCCCGGGCTGTCCCGGGCGGTCCCGGGCGGTCCGAGGCGGTCCCGGGCGGTCCCGGGTGGTCCGGGGCGGTCCCGGGCGGTCCGGGGCGGTCCGGGGCGGTCCCGTGCGGTCCCGGGCGGTCCCGGGCGGTCCGGGGCGGTCCTGGGCGTTCCCGGGCGGTCTGGGGCGGTCCCGGGCGGTCCCGGGCGGTCCTGGGCAGTCCCGGGCGGTCCCGGGCGGTCCCGGGCGGTCCCGGGCGGTCCCGGGCGGTCCCGGGCAATCCGGGGTGGTACCGGTCGGTCCCGGGCGGTCCGGGGCGGTCCCGGGCGGTCCCGGGCGGTCCCGGGCAGTCCGGGGCGGTCCCGGGCAGTCCGGGGCGGTCCCGGGCGGTCCGCGGCGGTCCCGGGCGGTCCGGGGCGGTCCCAGGCGGTCCGGGGCGGTCCCGGGCGGTCCCGGGGGACGGCCCGGGGGACGGCCCGGGGGACGGCCCGGGGGACGGCCCGGGGGACGGCCCGGGGAACGGCCCGGGGGACGGCCCGGGGGACGGCCCGGGGGACGGCCCGGGGGACGGCCCGGGGGACGGCCCGGGGGACGGCCCGGGGGACGGCCCGGGGGACGGCCCGGGGGACGGCCCGGGGGACGGCCCGGGGGACGGCCCGGGGGACGGCCCGGGGGACGGCCCGGGGGACGGCCCGGGGGACGGCCCGGGGGACGGCCCGGGGGACGGCCCGGGGGACGGCCCGGGGGACGGCCCGGGGGACGGCCCGGGGGACGGCCCGGGGGACGGCCCGGGGGACGGCCCGGGGGACGGCCCGGGGGACGGCCCGGGGGACGGCCCGGGGGACGGCCCGGGGGACGGCCCGGGGGACGGCCCGGGGGACGGCCCGGGGGACGGCCCGGGGGACGGCCCGGGGGACGGCCCGGGGGACGGCCCGGGGGACGGCCCGGGGGACGGCCCGGGGGACGGCCCGGGGGACGGCCCGGGGGACGGCCCGGGGGACGGCCCGGGGGACGGCCCGGGGGACGGCCCGGGGGACGGCCCGGGGGACGGCCCGGGGGACGGCCCGGGGGACGGCCCGGGGGACGGCCCGGGGGACGGCCCGGGGGACGGCCCGGGGGACGGCCCGGGGGACGGCCCGGGGGACGGCCCGGGGGACGGCCCGGGGGACGGCCCGGGGGACGGCCGGGGACGGCCCGGGGGACGGCCCGGGGGACGGCCCGGGGGACGGCCCGGGGGACGGCCCGGGGGACGGCCCGGGGGACGGCCCGGGGGACGGCCCGGGGGACGGCCCGGGGGACGGCCCGGGGGACGGCCCGGGGGACGGCCCGCGGGACGGCCCGGGGGACGGCCCGGGGGACGGCCCGGGGGACGGCCCGGGGGACGGCCCGGGGGACGGCCCGGGTTGACGGCCCGGGGGACGGCCCGGGGGACGGCCCGGGGGACGGCCCGGGTGACGGCCCGGGTGACGGCCCGGGTGACGGCCCGGGGGACGGCCCGGGGGACGGCCCGGGGGACGGCCCGGGGGACGGCCCGGGGGACGGCCCGGGGGACGGCCCGGGGGACGGCCCGGGGGACGGCCCGGGGGACGGCCCGGGGGACGGCCCGGGGGACGGCCCGGGGGACGGCCCGGGGGACGGCCCGGGGGACGGCCCGGGGGACGGCCCGGGGGACGGCCCGGGGGACGGCCCGGGGGACGGCCCGGGGGACGGCCCGGGGGACGGCCCGGGGGACGGCCCGGGGGACGGCCCGGGGGACGGCCCGGGGGACGGCCCGGGGGACGGCCCGGGGGACGGCCCGGGGGACGGCCCGGGGGACGGCCCGGGGGACGGCCCGGGGGACGGCCCGGGGGACGGCCCGGGGGACGGCCCGGGGGACGGCCCGGGGGACGGCCCGGGGGACGGCCCGGGGACGGCCCGGGGGACGGCCCGGGGGACGGCCCGGGGACGGCCGGGGGACGGCCCGGGGGACGGCCCGGGGGACGGCCCGGGGGACGGCCCGGGGGACGGCCCGGGGGACGGCCCGGGGGACGGCCCGGGGGACGGCCCGGGGGACGGCCCGGGGGACGGCCCGGGGGACGGCCCGGGGGACGGCCCGGGGGACGGCCCGGGGGACGGCCCGGGGGACGGCCCGGGGGACGGCCCGGGGGACGGCCCGGGGGACGGCCCGGGGGACGGCCCCGGGGACGGCCCGGGGGACGGCCCGGGGGACGGCCCGGGTGACGGCCCGGGTGACGGCCCGGGTGACGGCCCGGGTGACGGCCCGGGTGACGGCCCGGGTGACGGCCCGGGTGACGGCCCGGGTGACGGCCCGGGTGACGGCCCGGGTGACGGCCCGGGTGACGGCCCGGGTGACGGCCCGGGTGACGGCCCGGGGGACGGCCCGGGGGACGGCCCGGGGGACGGCCCGGGGGACGGCCCGGGGGACGGCCCGGGGGACGGCCCGGGGGACGGCCCGGGGGACGGCCCGGGGGACGGCCCGGGGGACGGCCCGGGGGACGGCCCGGGGGACGGCCCGGGGGACGGCCCGGGGGACGGCCCGGGGGACGGCCCGGGGGACGGCCCGGGGGACGGCCCGGGGGACGGCCCGGGGGACGGCCCGGGGGACGGCCCGGGGGACGGCCCGGGGGACGGCCCGGGGGACGGCCCGGGGGACGGCCCGGGGGACGGCCCGGGGGACGGCCCGGGGGACGGCCCGGGGGACGGCCCGGGGGACGGCCCGGGGGACGGCCCGGGGGACGGCCCGGGGGACGGCCCGGGGGACGGCCCGGGGGACGGCCCGGGGGACGGCCCGGGGGACGGCCCGGGGGACGGCCCGGGGGACGGCCCGGGGGACGGCCCGTGGGACGGCCCGGGGGACGGCCCGGGGGACGGCCCGGGGGACGGCCCGGGGGGACGGCCCGGGGGACGGCCCGGGGGACGGCCCGGGGGACGGCCCGGGGGACGGCCCGGGGGACGGCCCGGGGGACGGCCCGGGGGACGGCCCGGGGGACGGCCCGGGGGACGGCCCGGGGGACGGCCCGGGGGACGGCCCGGGGGACGGCCCGGGGGACGGCCCGGGGGACGGCCCGGGGGACGGCCCGGGGACGGCCCGGGGGACGGCCCGGGGGACGGCCCGGGGGACGGCCCGGGGGACGGCCCGGGGGACGGCCCGGGGGACGGCCCGGGGGACGGCCCGGGGGACGGCCCGGGGGACGGCCCGGGGACGGCCCGGGGGACGGCCCGGGGGACGGCCCGGGGGACGGCCCGGGGGACGGCCCGGGGGACGGCCCGGGGGACGGCCCGGGGGACGGCCCGGGGGACGGCCCGGGGGACGGCCCGGGGGACGGCCCGGGGGACGGCCCGGGGGACGGCCCGGGGGACGGCCCGGGGGACGGCCCGGGGGACGGCCCGGGGGACGGCCCGGGGGACGGCCCGGCGGACGGCCCGGGGGACGGCCCGGGGGACGGCCCGGGGACGGCCCGGGGGACGGCCCGGGGGACGGCCCGGGGGACGGCCCGGGGGACGGCCCGGGGGACGGCCCGGGGGACGGCCCGGGGGACGGCCCGGGGGACGTAGGGCTGTAGGGGCAAGTGCTCTCATACACAGACACAGACAAAGCTACCCCAGGTACCCTCTAGCAATGCTGTAGGGGCAAGTGCTGTTACACAAACACAGACAAAGCTACCCCAGGTAGCCTCTATGAGGGCTAAAAGGGGCAAGTGCTGTTACACAAACACAGACAAAACTACCTTGGGTAGCCTCTCGCAGGGCTGTAGGGGCAATTGCTGCCACACAGATACAAAAAAGCTAACCCAGATAAATTCTAGCAGTGCTGTAGGGGCAAGTGCTGTCAAAACATACATAGACAAAGCTACCCCAGGTAGCCTCTAGCTGGTTGTCGGGGCAAATGTTGTCACAGCGACACAGACAAAGCTACCCCAGGTAGAATCTTTCTGGTTGTAGGGGCAAGTGCTTTGAGCAATAGCACCTATGAAGGCTACCGTCACTGTGGCTACACACACAGAGGGAGTGGGTGGCCACCACCACCACGCCCGACAGCCTTTGTCTCTCTCCCAGTTCTAGCGATGTTTACAACACCACCACCACCATCACTCTCCACACACACACACACAGTGCGCTAACCACTGCACCATCATTCCCCACTCACACACACAGTGCGCTAACCACTGCACCACCACTCCCCACTCAGACACACAATGCCCTAACCACTGCTCCACCACTCCCCACTCACATACAGTGCGCTAACCACTGCACCACCACTCCCCACTCACACACAGTGCGCTAACCACTGCACCACCACTCCCCACACACACACAGTGTGCTAACCACTGCACCACCACTCCCCACTCACACACTGCGCTAACCACTGCACCACCACTCCCCACTCACACACAGTGCGCTAACCACTGCACCACCACTCCGCACACACACTCAACGTGCGCTAACCACTGCACCACCGCTCCTCCCACACAAATTATTTCGCGACTCACTGCTGCCCTCTTGTGGTACAAAACTAGAATCTCACTCACCAACTCACCCACTCACCCACCCACCCATTCATCCAGACAAAGCTACCCCACGTAGCCTCTAGCTGGTTGTAGGGGCAAGTGCTGTTCCACAGACACTGACAAAGCTACCCCAGGTAGCCTTTGGCAGGGCTGTAGGGGCAAGTGCTGTTACATAGACACAGACAAAGGTACCCCAGGTAGCCTCTAGCGGGGCTGTAGGGGCAAGTGCTCTCACACAGATACAAACAAAGCTAACCCAGATAAATTCTAGCAGGGCTGTCGGGGCAAGTGCTGTCAAAACATACATAGACAAAGCTACCCCAGGTAGCCTCTAGCGGTGCTGTAGGGGCAAGTGCTCTCATACACAGACACAGACAAATCTACCCTAGGTACCCTCTAGCAATGCTGTAGGGGCAAGTGCTGTTACACAAACACAGACAAAGCTACACCAGGTAGCCTCTAGCAGGGCTATAGGGGCAAGTGCTGTTACACAAACACAGACAAAGCTACCTTAGGTAGCCTCTCGCAGGGCTGTAGGGGCAATTGCTGCCACACAGATACAAAAAAGCTAACCCAGATAAATTCTAGCAGTGCTGTAGGGGCAAGTGCTGTCAAAACATACATAGACAAAGCTACCCCAGGTAGCCTCTAGCTGGTTGTCGGGGCAAATGTTGTCACAGAGACACAGACAAAGCTACCCCAGGTAGAATCTTTCTGGCTGTAGGGACAAGTGCTTTGAGCAATAGCACCTATGAAGGCTACCGTCACAGTGGCTACACACACAGAGGGAGTGGGTGGCCACCACCACCACGCCCGACCGCCTTTGTCTCTCTCCCAGTTATAGCGATGTTTTCAACACCACCACCATCACTCCCCACACACACACACACAGTGCGCTAACCACTGCACCATCATTCCCCACTCACACACACAGTGCGCTAACCACTGCACCACCACTCCCCACTCAGACACACAATGCCCTAACCACTGCTCCACCACTCCCCACTCACATACAGTGCGCTAACCACTGCACCACCACTCCCCACTCACACACAGTGCGCTAACCACTGCACCACCACTCCCCACACACACACAGTGCGCTAACCACTGCACCACCACTCCCCACTCACACACAGTGCGCTAACCACTGCACCACCACTCCCCACTCACACACAGTGCGCTAACCACTGCACCACCACTCCGCACACACACTCAACGTGCGCTAACCACTGCACCACCGCTCCTCCCACACAAATTATTTCGCGACTCACTGCTGCCCTCTTGTGGTACAAAACTAGAATCTCACTCACCAACTCACCCACTCACCCACCCACCCATTCATCCAGACAAAGCTACCCCACGTAGCCTCTAGCTGGTTGTAGGGGCAAGTGCTGTTCCACAGACACTGACAAAGCTACCCCAGGTAGCCTTTGGCAGGGCTGTAGGGGCAAGTGCTGTTACATAGACACAGACAAAGGTACCCCAGGTAGCCTCTAGCGGGGCTGTAGGGGCAAGTGCTCTCACACAGATACAAACAAAGCTAACCCAGATAAATTCTAGCAGGGCTGTCGGGGCAAGTGCTGTCAAAACATACATAGACAAAGCTACCCCAGGTAGCCTCTAGCGGGGCTGTAGGGGCAAGTGCTCTCATACACAGACACAGACAAAGCTACCCCAGGTACCCTCTAGCAATGCTGTAGGGGCAAGTGCTGTTACACAAACACAGACAAAGCTACCCCAGGTAGCCTCTATGAGGGCTAAAAGGGGCAAGTGCTGTTACACAAACACAGACAAAACTACCTTGGGTAGCCTCTCGCAGGGCTGTAGGGGCAATTGCTGCCACACAGATACAAAAAAGCTAACCCAGATAAATTCTAGCAGTGCTGTAGGGGCAAGTGCTGTCAAAACATACATAGACAAAGCTACCCCAGGTAGCCTCTAGCTGGTTGTCGGGGCAAATGTTGTCACAGCGACACAGACAAAGCTACCCCAGGTAGAATCTTTCTGGTTGTAGGGGCAAGTGCTTTGAGCAATAGCACCTATGAAGGCTACCGTCACTGTGGCTACACACACAGAGGGAGTGGGTGGCCAACACCACCACGCCCGACCGCCTTTGTCTCTCTCCCAGTTCTAGTGATGTTTACAACACCACCACCACCATCACTCCCCACACACACACACACACAGTGCGCTAACCACTGCACCATCACTCCCCACTCACACACACAGTGCGCTAACCACTGCACCACCACTCCCCACTCAGACACACAATGCCCTAACCACTGCTCCACCACTCCCCACTCACACAGAGTGCGCTAACCACTGCACCACCACTCCCCACTCACACACAGTGCGCTAACCACTGCACCACCACTCCCCACTCACACACAGTGCGCTAACCACTGCACCACCACTCCCCACACACACTCAACGTGCGCTAACCACTGCACCACCACTCCCCCACACAAATTATTTCGAGACTCAATGCTGCCCTCTTGTGGTAAAAAACTAGAATCTCACTCACCAACTCTCCCACTCACCCACCCACCCATTCATCCAGATAAAGCTACCCCACGTAGCCTCTAGCTGGTTGTAGGGGCAAGTGCTGTTCCACAGACACTGACAAAGCTACCCCAGGTAGCCTTTGGCAGGGCTGTAGGGGCAAGTGCTGTTACATAGACACAGACAAAGGTACCCCAGGTAGCCTCTAGCGGGGCTGTAGGGGCAAGTGCTCTCACACAGATACAAACAAAGCTAACCCAGATAAATTCTAGCAGGGCTGTCGGGGCAAGTGCTGTCAAAACATACATAGACAAAGCTACCCCAGGTAGCCTCTAGCGGTGCTGTAGAGGCAAGTGCTCTCATACACAGACACAGACAAATCTACCCTAGGTACCCTCTAGCAATGCTGTAGGGGCAAGTGCTGTTACACAAACACAGACAAAGCTACACCAGGTAGCCTCTAGCAGGGCTATAGGGGCAAGTGCTGTTACACAAACACAGACAAAGCTACCTTAGGTAGCCTCTCGCAGGGCTGTAGGGGCAATTGCTGCCACACAGATACAAAAAAGCTAACCCAGATAAATTCTAGCAGTGCTGTAGGGGCAAGTGCTGTCAAAACATACATAGACAAAGCTACCCCAGGTAGCCTCTAGCTGGTTGTCGGGGCAAATGTTGTCACAGAGACACAGACAAAGCTACCCCAGGTAGAATCTTTCTGGCTGTAGGGACAAGTGCTTTGAGCAATAGCACCTATGAAGGCTACCGTCACTGTGGCTACACACACAGAGGGAGTGGGTGGCCAGCACCACAACGCCCGACCGACTTTGTCTCTCTCCCAGTTCTAGCGATGTTTACAACACCACCACCACCATCACTCCCCACACACACACACACAGTGCGCTAACCACTGCACCATCACTCCCCACTCACACACACATTGCCCTAACCACTGCTCCATCACTCCCCACTCACACACAGTGCGCTAACCACTGCACCACCACTCCCCACTCACACACAGTGCGCTAACCACTGCACCACCACTCCCCACACACACTCAACGTGCGCTAACCACTGCACCACCACTCCCCCCACACAAATTATTTCGCGACTCAATGCTGCCCTCTTGTGGTAAAAACTAGAATCTCACTCACCAACTCACCCCCTCACTCAACCACCCACCCACTCATCCAGACAAAGCTACCCCAGGTAGCCTCTAGCTGGCTGTGGGGGCAAGTGCTGTTCCACAGACACTGACAAAGCTACCCCAGGTAGCCTTTGGCAGGGCTGTAGGGGCAAGTGCTTTTACATAGACACAGACAAAGCTACCCCAGGTAGCCTCTAGCGCGGCAGTAGAGGCTAGTGCTGTTACACACAGAGAAAGCGACCCCAGGTAGCCTCTAACAGGGCTGTAGGGGCAAGTGCTGTTACACAAACACAGAAAAAGCTACCTTAGGTAGCCTCTCGCAGGGCTGTAGGGGCAAGTGCTCTCACACAGATACAAACAAAGCTAACCCAGATAAATTCTAGCAGGGCTGACGGGGCAAGTGCTGTCAAAACATACATAGACAAAGTTACCCCAGGTAGCCTCTAGCGGGGCTGTAGGGGCAAGTGCTCTCATACACAGACACAGAGAAAGCTACCCCAGGTACCCTCTAGCAATGCTGTAGGGGCAAGTGCTGTTACACAAACACAGACAAAGCTACCCCAGGTAGACTCTTTCTGGTTGTAGGGGCAAGTGCTTTGAGCAATAGCACCTATGAAGGCTACCGGCACTGTGGCTACACACACAGAGTGAGTGGGTGGCCAGCACCACCACGCCCGACCGCCTTTGACTCTCTCCCCGTTCTAGCTATGTTTACAACACCACCATCACTCCCCACACACACACACAGTGCGCTAACCACTGTATCATCACTCCCCACTCACACACACAGTGCGCTAACCAATGCACCACCACTCCCCACTCAGACACACAATGCCCTAACCACTGCTCCACCACTCCCCACTCACACAGAGTGCGCTAACCACTGCACCACCACTCCCCACTCACACACAGTGCGCTAACCACTGCACCACCACTCCCCACTCACACACAGTGCGCTAACCACTGCACCACCACTCCCCACACACACTCAACGTGCGCTAACCACTACACCACCACTCCCCCCACACAAATTATTTCGCGACTCAATGCTGCCCTCTTGTGGTAAAAATAAGAATCTCACTCACCAACTCACCCCCTCACTCAACCACCCACCCACTCATCCAGATGAAGCTACCCCAGGTAGCCTCTAGCTGGCTGTGGGAGCAAGTGCTGTTCCACAGACACTGACAAAGCTACCCCAGTTTGCCTTTGGCAGGGCTGTAGGGGCAAGTGCTGTTACATAGACACAGACAAAGGTACCCCAGGGAGCCTCTAGCGGGGCTGTAGGGGCAAGTGCTGTTACACACAGACAAAGCTACCCCAGGTAGCCTCTAGCAGGTCTTAGGGGCAAGTGCTGCTACAAAGACACAGACAAGCTATCCTAGGCAGCCTTTAGCAGGGCTGTAGGGGCAAGTGCTCTCATACGCATACACAGACACAGACAAAGCTACCCCAGGTAGCCTCTAGCAGGGCTGTCGGGGCAAGTGCTGTCAAAACATGCATAGACAAAGCTACCCCAGATAGCCTCTAGCGGGGCTGTAGGGGCAAGTGCTCTCATACACAGACACAGACAAAGCTACCCCAGGTACCCTCTAGCAATGCTGTAGGGGCAAGTGCTGTTACACAAACACAGACAAAGCTACCCCAGGTAGCCTCTAGCAGGGCTATAGGGGCAAGTGCTGTTACACAAACACAGACAAAGCTACCTTAGGTAGCCTCTCGCAGGGATGTAGGGGCAATTGCTGCGACACAGATACAATAAAGCTAACCCAGATAAATTCTATAAGGGCTGTAGGGGCAAGTGCTGTCAAAACATACATAGGCAAAGCTACCCCAGGTAGCCTCTAGCTGGTTGTCGGGGCAAATGTTGTCACAGCGACACAGACAAAGCTACCCCATGGTAGACTCTTTCTGGTTGTAGGGGCAAGTGCTTTGACCAATAGCACCTATGAAGGCTACCGGCACTGTGGGTACACACACAGAGGGAGTGGGTGGCCAGCACCACCACGCCCGACCGCCTTTGTCTCTCTCCCAGTTCTAGTGATGTTTACAACACCACCACCACCATCACTCCCCACACACACACATACACAGTGCGCTAACCACTGCACCATCACTCCCCACTCACACACACAGTGCGCTAACCACTGCACCACCACTCCCCACTCAGACACACAATGCCCTAACCACTGCTCCACCACTCCCCACTCACACAGAGTGCGATAACCACTGCACCACCACTCCCCACTCACACACAGTGCGCTAACCACTGCACCACCACTCCCCACACACACTCAACGTGCGCTAACCACTGCACCACCACTCCCCCACACAAATTATTTCGCGACTCAATGCTGCCCTCTTGTGGTAAAAAACTAGAATCTCACTCACCAACTCTACCACTCACCCACCCACCCATTCATCCAGACAAAGCTACCCCACGTAGCCTCTAGCTGGTTGTAGGGGCAAGTGGTGTTCCACAGACACTGACAAAGCTACCCCAGGTAGCCTTTGGCAGGGCTGTAGGGGCAAGTGCTGTTACATAGACACAGACAAAGGTACCCCAGGTAGCCTCTAGCGGGGCTGTAGGGGCAAGTGCTCTCACACAGATACAAACAAAGCTAACCCAGATAAATTCTAGCAGGGCTGTCGGGGCAAGTGCTGTAAAAACATACATAGACAAAGCTACCCCAAGTAGCCTCTAGCGGTGCTGTAGGGGCAAGTGCTCTCATACACAGACACAGACAAATCTACCCTAGGTACCCTCTGGCAATGCTGTAGGGGCAAGTGCTGTTACACAAACACAGACAAAGCTACACCAGGTAGCCTCTAGCAGGGCTATAGGGGCAAGTGCTGTTACACAAACACAGACAAAGCTACCTTAGGTAGCCTCTCGCTGGGCTGTAGGGGCAATTGCTGCCACACAGATACAAAAAAGCTAACCCAGATAAATTCTAGCAGTGCTGTAGGGGCAAGTGCTGTCAAAACATACATAGACAAAGCTACCCCAGGTAGCCTCTAGCTGGTTGTTGGGGCAAATGTTGTCACAGAGACACAGACAAAGCTACCCCAGGTAGAATCTTTCTGGTTGTAGGGGCAAGTGCTTTGAGCAATAGCACCTATGAAGGCTACCGTCACTGTGGCTACACACACAGAGGGAGTGGGTGGCCACCACCACCACCACGCCCGACCGCCTTTGTCTCTCTCCCAGTTCTAGCGATGTTTACAACACCACCACCACCATCACTCCCCACACACACACACACAGTGCGCTAACCACTGCACCATCATTCCCCACTCACACACACAGTGCGCTAACCACTGCACCACCACTCCCCACTCAGACACACAATGCCCTAACCACTGCTCCACCACTCCCCACTCACATACAGTGCGCTAACCACTGCACCACCACTCCCCACTCAGACACACAATGCCCTAACCACTGCTCCACCACTCCCCACTCACACAGAGTGCGATAACCACTGCACCACCACTCCCCACTCACACACAGTGCGCTAACCACTGCACCACCACTCCCCACTCACACACAGTGCGCTAACCACTGCACCACCACTCCCCACACACTCAACGTGCGCTAACCACTGCACCACCACTCCCCCACACAAATTATTTCGCGACTCAATGCTGCCCTCTTGTGGTAAAAAACTAGAATCTCACTCACCAACTCTCCCACTCACCCACCCACCCATTCATCCAGACAAAGCTACCCCACGTAGCCTCTAGCTGGTTGTAGGGGCAAGTGCTGTTCCACAGACACTGACAAAGCTACCCCAGGTAGCCTTTGGCAGGGCTGTAGGGGCAAGTGCTGTTACATAGACACAGACAAAGGTACCCCAGGTAGCCTCTAGCGGGGCTGTAGGGGCAAGTGCTCTCACACAGATACAAACAAAGCTAACCCAGATAAATTCTAGCAGGGCTGTCGGGGCAAGTGCTGTAAAAACATACATAGACAAAGCTACCCCAGGTAGCCTCTAGCGGTGCTGTAGGGGCAAGTGCTCTCATACACAGACACAGACAAATCTACCCTAGGTACCCTCTAGCAATGCTGTAGGGGCAAGTGCTGTTACACAAACACAGACAAAGCTACACCAGGTAGCCTCTAGCAGGGCTATAGGGGCAAGTGCTGTTACACAAACACAGACAAAGCTACCTTAGGTATCCTCTCGCAGGGCTTTAGGGGCAATTGCTGCCACACAGATACAAAAAAGCTAACCCAGATAAATTCTAGCAGTGCTGTAGGGGCAACTGCTGTCAAAACATACATAGACAAAGCTACCCCAGGTAGCCTCTAGCTGGTTGTCGGGGCAAATGTTGTCACAGAGACACAGACAAAGCTACCCCAGGTAGAATCTTTCTGGTTGTAGGGACAAGTGCTTTGAGCAATAGCACCTATGAAGGCTACCGTCACAGTGGCTACACACACAGAGGGAGTGGGTGGCCACCACCACCACGCCCGACCGCCTTTGTCTCTCTCCCAGTTCTAGCGATGTTTACAACACCACCACCATCACTCCCCACACACACACACACAGTGCGCTAACCACTGCACCACCACTCCCCACTCAGACACACAATGCCCTCACCACTGCTCCACCACTCCCCACTCACATACAGTGCGCTAACCACTGCACCACCACTCCCCACTCACACACAGTGCGCTAACCACTGCACCACCACTCCCCACACACACACAGTGCGCTAACCACTGGACCACCACTCCCCACTCACACACAGTGCGCTAACCACTGCACCACCACTCCCCACTCACACACAGTGCGCTAACCACTGCACCACCACTCCGCACACACACTCAACGTGCGCTAACCACTGCACCACCGCTCCTCCCACACAAATTATTTCGCGACTCACTGCTGCCCTCTTGTGGTACAAAACTAGAATCTCACTCACCAACTCACCCACTCACCCACCCACCCATTCATCCAGACAAAGCTACCCCACGTAGCCTCTAGCTGGTTGTAGGGGCAAGTGCTGTTCCACAGACACTGACAAAGCTACCCCAGGTAGCCTTTGGCAGGGCTGTAGGGGCAAGTGCTGTTACATAGACACAGACAAAGGTACCCCAGGTAGCCTCTAGCGGGGCTGTAGGGGCAAGTGCTCTCACACAGATACAAACAAAGCTAACCCAGATAAATTCTAGCAGGGCTGTCGGGGCAAGTGCTGTAAAAACATACATAGACAAAGCTACCCCAGGTAGCCTCTAGCGGTGCTGTAGCGGCAAGTGCTCTCATACACAGACACAGACAAATCTACCCTAGGTACCCTCTAGCAATGCTGTAGGGGCAAGTGCTGTTACACAAACACAGACAAAGCTACACCAGGTAGCCTCTAGCAGGGCTATAGGGGCAAGTGCTGTTACACAAACACAGACAAAGCTACCTTAGGTAGCCTCTCGCTGGGCTGTAGGGGCAATTGCTGCCACACAGATACAAAAAAGCTAACCCAGATAAATTCTAGCAGTGCTGTAGGGGCAAGTGCTGTCAAAACATACATAGACAAAGCTACCCCAGGTAGCCTCTAGCTGGTTGTCGGGGCAAATGTTGTCACAGAGACACAGACAAAGCTACCCCAGGTAGAATCTTTCTGGTTGTAGGGGCAAGTGCTTTGAGCAATAGCACCTATGAAGGCTACCGTCACTGTGGCTACACACACAGAGGGAGTGGGTGGCCACCACCACCACCACCACGCCCGACCGCCTTTGTCTCTCTCCCAGTTCTAGCGATGTTTACAACACCACCACCACCATCACTCCCCACACACACACACACAGTGCGCTAACCACTGCACCATCATTCCCCACTCACACACACAGTGCGCTAACCACTGCACCACCACTCCCCACTCAGACACACAATGCCCTAACCACTGTTCCACCACTCCCCACTCACATACAGTGCGCTAACCACTGCACCACCACTCCCCACTCAGACACACAATGCCCTAACCACTGCTCCACCACTCCCCACTCACACAGAGTGCGATAACCACTGCACCACCACTCCCCACTCACACACAGTGCGCTAACCACTGCACCACCACTCCCCACTCACACACAGTGCGCTAACCACTGCACCACCACTCCCCACACACACTCAACGTGCGCTAACCACTGCACCACCACTCCCCCACACAAATTATTTCGCGACTCAATGCTGCCCTCTTGTGGTAAAAAACTAGAATCTCACTCTCCAACTCTCCCACTCACCCACCCACCCATTCATCCAGACAAAGCTACCCCACGTAGCCTCTAGCTGGTTGTAGGGGCAAGTGCTGTTCCACAGACACTGACAAAGCTACCCCAGGTAGCCTTTGGCAGGGCTGTAGGGGCAAGTGCTGTTACATAGACACAGACAAAGGTACCCCAGGTAGCCTCTAGCGGGGCTGTAGGGGCAAGTGCTCTCATACACAGACACAGACAAATCTACCCTAGGTACCCTCTAGCAATGCTGTAGGGGCAAGTGCTGTTACACAAACACAGACAAAGCTACACCAGGTAGCCTCTAGCAGGGCTATAGGGGCAAGTGCTGTTACACAAACACAGACAAAGCTACCTTAGGTAGCCTCTCGCTGGGCTGTAGGGGCAATTGCTGCCACACAGATACAAAAAAGCTAACCCAGATAAATTCTAGCAGTGCTGTAGGGGCAAGTGCTGTCAAAACATACATAGACAAAGCTACCCCAGGTAGCCTCTAGCTGGTTGTCGGGGCAAATGTTGTCACAGAGACACAGACAAAGCTACCCCAGGTAGAATCTTTCTGGTTGTAGGGGCAAGTGCTTTGAGGAATAGCACCTATGAAGGCTACCGTCACTGTGGCTACACACACAGAGGGAGTGGGTGGCCACCACCACCACCACGCCCGACCGCCTTTGTCTCTCTCCCAGTTCTAGCGATGTTTACAACACCACCACCACCATCACTCCCCACACACACACACACAGTGCGCTAACCACTGCACCACCACTCCCCACTCACACACACAGTGCGCTAACCACTGCACCACCACTCCCCACTCAGACACACAATGCCCTAACCACTGCTCCACCACTCCCCACTCACATACAGTGCGCTAACCACTGCACCACCACTCCCCCACACAAATTATTTCGCGACTCAATGCTGCCCTCTTGTGGTAAAAAACTAGAATCTCACTCACCAACTCTCCCACTCACCCACCCACCCATTCATCCAGACAAAGCTACCCCACGTAGCCTCTAGCTGGTTGTAGGGGCAAGTGCTGTTCCACAGACACTGACAAAGCTACCCCAGGTAGCCTTTGGCAGGGCTGTAGGGGCAAGTGCTGTTACATAGACACAGACAAAGGTACCCCAGGTAGCCTCTAGCGGGGCTGTAGGGGCAAGTGCTCTCACACAGATACAAACAAAGCTAACCCAGATAAATTCTAGCAGGGCTGTCGGGGCAAGTGCTGTAAAAACATACATAGACAAAGCTACCCCAGGTAGCCTCTAGCGGTGCTGTAGGGGCAAGTGCTCTCATACACAGACACAGACAAATCTACCCTAGGTACCCTCTAGCAATGCTGTAGGGGCAAGTGCTGTTACACAAACACAGACAAAGCTACACCAGGTAGCCTCTAGCAGGGCTATAGGGGCAAGTGCTGTTACACAAACACAGACAAAGCTACCTTAGGTAGCCTCTCGCTGGGCTGTAGGGGCAATTGCTGCCACACAGATACAAAAAAGCTAACCCAGATAAATTCTAGCAGTGCTGTAGGGGCAAGTGCTGTCAAAACATACATAGACAAAGCTACCCCAGGTAGCCTCTAGCTGGTTGTCGGGGCAAATGTTGTCACAGAGACACAGACAAAGCTACCCCAGGTAGAATCTTTCTGGTTGTAGGGGCAAGTGCTTTGAGCAATAGCACCTATGAAGGCTACCGTCACTGTGGCTACACACACAGAGGGAGTGGGTGGCCACCACCACCACCACGCCCGACCGCCTTTGTCTCTCTCCCAGTTCTAGCGATGTTTACAACACCACCACCACCATCACTCCCCACACACACACACACAGTGCGCTAACCACTGCACCATCATTCCCCACTCACACACACAGTGCGCTAACCACTGCACCACCACTCCCCACTCACACACAGTGCGCTAACCACTGCACCACCACTCCCCACACACACACAGTGTGCTAACCACTGCACCACCACTCCCCACTCACACACAGTGCGCTAACCACTGCACCACCACTCCCCACACACACTCAACGTGCGCTAACCACTGCACCACCACTCCCCCACACAAATTATTTCGCGACTCAATGCTGCCCTCTTGTGGTAAAAAACTAGAATCTCACTCACCAACTCTCCCACTCACCCACCCATTCATCCAGACAAAGCTACCCCACGTAGCCTCTAGCTGGTTGTAGGGGCAAGTGCTGTTCCACAGACACTGACAAAGCTACCCCAGGTAGCCTTTGGCAGGGCTGTAGGGGCAAGTGCTGTTACATAGACACAGACAAAGGTACCCCAGGTAGCCTCTAGCGGGGCTGTAGGGGCAAGTGCTCTCACACAGATACAAACAAAGTTAACCCAGATAAATTCTAGCAGGGCTGTCGGGGCAAGTGCTGTCAAAACATACATAGACAAAGCTACCCCAGGTAGCCTCTAGCGGGGCTGTAGGGGCAAGTGCTCTCATACACAGACACAGACAAAGCTACCCCAGGTACCCTCTAGCAATGCTGTAGGGGCAAGTGCTGTTACACAAACACAGACAAAGCTACCCCAGGTAGCCTCTAGCAGGGCTTTAGGGGCAAGTGCTGTTACACAAACACAGACAAAGCTACCTTAGGTAGCCTCTCGCAGGGCTGTAGGGGCAATTGCTGCCACACAGATACAAAAAAACTAACCCAGATAAATTCTAGCAGGGCTGTAGGGGCAAGTGCTGTCAAAACAAACATAGACAAAACTACACCAGGTAGCCTCTAGCTGGTTGTCGGGGCAAATGTTGTCACAGAGACACAGACAAAGCTACCCCAGGTAGACTCTTTCTGGTTGTAGGGGCAAGTGCTTTGAGCAATAGCACCTATGAAGGCTACCGTCACTGTGGCTACACACACAGAGGGAGTGGGTGGCCAGCACCACAACGCCCGACCGACTTTGTCTCTCTCCCAGTTCTAGCGATGTTTACAACACCACCACCACCATCACTCCCCACACACACACACACAGTGCGCTAACCACTGCACCATCACTCCCCACTCACACACACATTGCCCTAACCACTGCTCTATCACTCCCCACTCACACACAGTGCGCTAACCACTGCACCACCACTCCCCACTCACACACAGTGCGCTAACCACTGCACCACCACTCCCCACACACACTCAACGTGCGCTAACCACTGCACCACCACTCCCCCCACACAAATTATGTCGCGACTCAATGCTGCCCTCTTGTGGTAAAAACTAGAATCTCACTCACCAACTCACCCCCTCACTCAACCACCCACCCACTCATCCAGACAAAGCTACCCCAGGTAGCCTCTAGCTGGCTGTGGGGGCAAGTGCTGTTCCACAGACACTGACAAAGCTACCCCAGGTAGCCTTTGGCAGGGCTGTAGGGGCAAGTGCTTTTACATAGACACAGACAAAGCTACCCCAGGTAGCCTCTAGCGCGGCAGTAGAGGCTAGTGCTGGTACACACAGAGAAAGCTACCCCAGGTAGCCTCTAACAGGGCTGTAGGGGCAAGTGCTGTTACACAAACACAGAAAAAGCTACCTTAGGTAGCCTCTCGCAGGGCTGTAGGGGCAAGTGCTCTCACACAGATACAAACAAAGCTAACCCAGATAAATTCTAGCAGGGCTGACGGGGCAAGTGCTGTCAAAACATACATAGACAAAGTTACCCCAGGTAGCCTCTAGCGGGGCTGTAGGGGCAAGTGCTCTCATACACAGACACAGAGAAAGCTACCCCAGGTACCCTCTAGCAATGCTGTAGGGGCAAGTGCTGTTACACAAACACAAACAAAGCTACCCCAGGTAGACTCTTTCTGGTTGTAGGGGCAAGTGCTTTGAGCAATAGCACCTATGAAGGCTACCGGCACTGTGGCTACACACACAGAGGGAGTGGGTGGCCAGCACCACCACGCCCGACCGCCTTTGACTCTCTCCCAGTTCTAGCGATGTTTACAACACCACCATCACTCCCCACACACACACACAGTGCGCTAACCACTGTATCATCACTCCCCACTCACACACACAGTGCGCTAACCAATGCACCACCACTCCCCACTCAGACACACAATGCCCTAACCACTGCACCACCACTCCCCACTCACACACAGTGCGCTAACCACTGCACCACCACTCCCCACACACACTCAACGTGCGCTAACCACTACACCACCACTCCCCCCACACAAATTATTTCGCGACTCAATGCTGCCCTCTTGTGGTAAAAATAAGAATCTCACTCACCAACTCACCCCCTCACTCAACCACCCACCCACTCATCCAGATGAAGCTACCCCAGGTAGCCTCTAGCTGGCTGTGGGAGCAAGTGCTGTTCCACAGACACTGACAAAGCTACCCCAGTTTGCCTTTGGCAGGGCTGTAGGGGCAAGTGCTGTTACATAGACACAGACAAATGTACCCCAGGGAGCCTCTAGCGGGGCTGTAGGGGCAAGTGCTGTTACAAAGACACAGACAAAGCTACCCCAGGTAGCCTCTAGCAGGTCTTAGGGGCAAGTGCTGCTACAAAGACACAGACAAGCTATCCTAGGCAGCCTTTAGCAGGGCTGTAGGGGCAAGTGCTCTCATACGCATACACAGACACAGACAAAGCTACCCCAGGTAGCCTCTAGCAGGGCTGTCGGGGCAAGTGCTGTCAAAACATGCATAGACAAAGCTACCCCAGATAGCCTCTAGCGGGGCTGTAGGGGCAAGTGCTCTCATACACAGACACAGACAAAGCTACCCCAGGTACCCTCTAGCAATGCTGTAGGGGCAAGTGCTGTTACACAAACACAGACAAAGCTACCCCAGGTAGCCTCTAGCAGGGCTATAGGGGCAAGTGCTGTTACACAAACACAGACAAAGCTACCTTAGGTAGCCTCTCGCAGGGGTGTAGGGGCAATTGCTGCCACACAGATACAATAAAGCTAACCCAGATGAATTCTATAAGGGCTGTAGGGGCAAGTGCTGTCAAAACATACATAGACAAAGCTACCCCAGGTAGCCTCTAGCTGGTTGTCGGGGCAAATGTTGTCACAGCGACACAGACAAAGCTACCCCATGGTAGACTCTTTCTGGTTGTAGGGGCAAGTGCTTTGACCAATAGCACCTATGAAGGCTACCGGCACTGTGGGTACACACACAGAGGGAGTGGGTGGCCAGCACCACCACGCCCGACCGCCTTTGTCTCTCTCCCAGTTCTAGTGATGTTTACAACACCACCACCACCATCACTCCCCACACACACACATACACAGTGCGCTAACCACTGCACCATCACTCCCCACTCACACACACAGTGCGCTAACCACTGCACCACCACTCCCCACTCAGACACACAATGCCCTAACCACTGCTCCACCACTCCCCACTCACACAGAGTGCGATAACCACTGCACCACCACTCCCCACTCACACACAGTGCGCTAACCACTGCACCACCACTCCCCACTCACACACAGTGCGCTAACCACTGCACCACCACTCCCCACACACACTCAACGTGCGCTAACCACTGCACCACCACTCCCCCACACAAATTATTTCGCGACTCAATGCTGCCCTCTTGTGGTAAAAAACTAGAATCTCACTCACCAACTCTACCACTCACCCACCCACCCATTCATCCAGACAAAGCTACCCCACGTAGCCTCTAGCTGGTTGTAGGGGCAAGTGGTGTTCCACAGACACTGACAAAGCTACCCCAGGTAGCCTTTGGCAGGGCTGTAGGGGCAAGTGCTGTTACATAGACACAGACAAAGGTACCCCAGGTAGCCTCTAGCGGGGCTGTAGGGGCAAGTGCTCTCACACAGATACAAACAAAGCTAACCCAGATAAATTCTAGCAGGGCTGTCGGGGCAAGTGCTGTAAAAACATACATAGACAAAGCTACCCCAGGTAGCCTCTAGCGGTGCTGTAGGGGCAAGTGCTCTCATACACAGACACAGACAAATCTACCCTAGGTACCCTCTAGCAATGCTGTAGGGGCAAGTGCTGTTACACAAACACAGACAAAGCTACACCAGGTAGCCTCTAGCAGGGCTATAGGGGCAAGTGCTGTTACACAAACACAGACAAAGCTACCTTAGGTAGCCTCTCGCTGGGCTGTAGGGGCAATTGCTGCCACACAGATACAAAAAAATGCTAACCCAGATAAATTCTAGCAGTGCTGTAGGGGCAAGTGCTGTCAAAACATACATAGACAAAGCTACCCCAGGTAGCCTCTAGCTGGTTGTCGGGGCAAATGTTGTCACAGAGACACAGACAAAGCTACCCCAGGTAGAATCTTTCTGGTTGTAGGGGCAAGTGCTTTGAGCAATAGCACCTATGAAGGCTACCGTCACTGTGGCTACACACACAGAGGGAGTGGGTGGCCACCACCACCACCACGCCCGACCGCCTTTGTCTCTCTCCCAGTTCTAGCGATGTTTACAACACCACCACCACCATCACTCCCCACACACACACACACAGTGCGCTAACCACTGCACCATCATTCCCCACTCACACACACAGTGCGCTAACCACTGCACCACCACTCCCCACTCAGACACACAATGCCCTAACCACTGCTCCACCACTCCCCACTCACATACAGTGCGCTAACCACTGCACCACCACTCCCCACTCAGACACACAATGCCCTAACCACTGCTCCACCACTCCCCACTCACACACAGTGCGCTAACCACTGCACCACCACTCCCCACTCACACACAGTGCGCTAACCACTGCACCACCACTCCCCACACACACTCAACGTGCGCTAACCACTGCACCACCACTCCCCCACACAAATTATTTCGCGACTCAATGCTGCCCTCTTGTGGTAAAAAACTAGAATCTCACTCACCAACTCTCCCACTCACCCACCCACCCATTCATCCAGACAAAGCTACCCCACGTAGCCTCTAGCTGGTTGTAGGGGCAAGTGCTGTTCCACAGACACTGACAAAGCTACCCCAGGTAGCCTTTGGCAGGGCTGTAGGGGCAAGTGCTGTTACATAGACACAGACAAAGGTACCCCAGGTAGCCTCTAGCGGGGCTGTAGGGGCAAGTGCTCTCACACAGATACAAACAAAGCTAACCCAGATAAATTCTACCAGGGCTGTCGGGGCAAGTGCTGTAAAAACATACATAGACAAAGCTACCCCAGGTAGCCTCTAGCGGTGCTGTAGGGGCAAGTGCTCTCATACACAGACACAGACAAATCTACCCTAGGTACCCTCTAGCAATGCTGTTGGGGCAAGTGCTGTTACACAAACACAGACAAAGCTACACCAGGTAGCCTCTAGCAGGGCTATAGGGGCAAGTGCTGTTACACAAACACAGACAAAGCTACCTTAGGTATCCTCTCGCAGGGCTTTAGGGGCAATTGCTGCCACACAGATACAAAAAAGCTAACCCAGATAAATTCTAGCAGTGCTGTAGGGGCAAGTGCTGTCAAAACATACATAGACAAAGCTACCCCAGGTAGCCTCTAGCTGGTTGTCGGGGCAAATGTTGTCACAGAGACACAGACAAAGCTACCCCAGGTAGAATCTTTCTGGTTGTAGGGACAAGTGCTTTGAGCAATAGCACCTATGAAGGCTACCGTCACAGTGGCTACACACACAGAGGGAGTGGGTGGCCACCACCACCACGCCCGACCGCCTTTGTCTCTCTCCCAGTTCTAGCGATGTTTACAACACCACCACCATCACTCCCCACACACACACACACAGTGCGCTAACCACTGCACCACCACTCCCCACTCAGACACACAATGCCCTCACCACTGCTCCACCACTCCCCACTCACATACAGTGCGCTAACCACTGCACCACCACTCCCCACTCACACACAGTGCGCTAACCACTGCACCACCACTCCCCACACACACACAGTGCGCTAACCACTGGACCACCACTCCCCACTCACACACAGTGCGCTAACCACTGCACCACCACTCCCCACTCACACACAGTGCGCTAACCACTGCACCACCACTCCGCACACACACTCAACGTGCGCTAACCACTGCACCACCGCTCCTCCCACACAAATTATTTCGCGACTCACTGCTGCCCTCTTGTGGTACAAAACTAGAATCTCACTCACCAACTCACCCACTCACCCACCCATTCATCCAGACAAAGCTACCCCACGTAGCCTCTAGCTGGTTGTAGGGGCAAGTGCTGTTCCACAGACACTGACAAAGCTACCCCAGGTAGCCTTTGGCAGGGCTGTAGGGGCAAGTGCTGTTACATAGACACAGACAAAGGTACCCCAGGTAGCCTCTAGCGGGGCTGTAGGGGCAAGTGCTCTCACACAGATACAAACAAAGCTAACCCAGATAAATTCTAGCAGGGCTGTCGGGGCAAGTGCTGTAAAAACATACATAGACAAAGCTACCCCAGGTAGCCACTAGCGGTGCTGTAGGGGCAAGTGCTCTCATACACAGACACAGACAAATCTACCCTAGGTACCCTCTAGCAATGCTGTAGGGGCAAGTGCTGTTACACAAACACAGACAAAGCTACACCAGGTAGCCTCTAGCAGGGCTATAGGGGCAAGTGCTGTTACACAAACACAGACAAAGCTACCTTAGATAGCCTCTCGCTGGGCTGTAGGGGCAATTGCGGCCACACAGATACAAAAAAGCTAACCCAGATAAATTCTAGCAGTGCTGTAGGGGCAAGTGCTGTCAAAACATACATAGACAAAGCTACCCCAGGTAGCCTCTAGCTGGTTGTCGGGGCAAATGTTGTCACAGAGACACAGACAAAGCTACCCCAGGTAGAATCTTTCTGGTTGTAGGGGCAAGTGCTTTGAGCAATAGCACCTATGAAGGCTACCGTCACTGTGGCTACACACACAGAGGGAGTGGGTGGCCACCACCACCACCACGCCCGACCGCCTTTGTCTCTCTCCCAGTTCTAGCGATGTTTACAACACCACCACCACCATCACTCCCCACACACACACACACAGTGCGCTAACCACTGCACCATCATTCCCCACTCACACACACAGTGCGCTAACCACTGCACCACCACTCCCCACTCAGACACACAATGCCCTAACCACTGCTCCACCACTCCCCACTCACATACAGTGCGCTAACCACTGCACCACCACTCCCCACTCAGACACACAATGCCCTAACCACTGCTCCACCACTCCCCACTCACACAGAGTGCGATAACCACTGCACCACCACTCCCCACTCACACACAGTGCGCTAACCACTGCACCACCACTCCCCACTCACACACAGTGCGCTAACCACTGCACCACCACTCCCCACACACACTCAACGTGCGCTAACCACTGCACCACCACTCCCCCACACAAATTATTTCGCGACTCAATGCTGCCCTCTTGTGGTAAAAAACTAGAATCTCACTCTCCAACTCTCCCACTCACCCACCCACCCATTCATCCAGACAAAGCTACCCCACGTAGCCTCTAGCTGGTTGTAGGGGCAAGTGCTGTTCCACAGACACTGACAAAGCTACCCCAGGTAGCCTTTGGCAGGGCTGTAGGGGCAAGTGCTGTTACATAGACACAGACAAAGGTACCCCAGGTAGCCTCTAGCGGGGCTGTAGGGGCAAGTGCTCTCACACAGATACAAACAAAGCTAACCCAGATAAATTCTAGCAGGGCTGTCGGGGCAAGTGCTGTAAAAACATACATAGACAAAGCTACCCCAGGTAGCCTCTAGCGGTGCTGTAGGGGCAAGTGCTCTCATACACAGACACAGACAAATCTACCCTAGGTACCCTCTAGCAATGCTGTAGGGGCAAGTGCTGTTACACAAACACAGACAAAGCTACACCAGGTAGCCTCTAGCAGGGCTATAGGGGCAAGTGCTGTTACACAAACACAGACAAAGCTACCTTAGGTAGCCTCTCGCTGGGCTGTAGGGGCAATTGCTGCCACACAGATACAAAAAAGCTAACCCAGATAAATTCTAGCAGTGCTGTAGGGGCATGTGCTGTCAAAACATACATAGACAAAGCTACCCCAGGTAGCCTCTAGCTGGTTGTCGGGGCAAATGTTGTCACAGAGACACAGAAAAAGCTACCCCAGGTAGAATCTTTCTGGTTGTAGGGGCAAGTGCTTTGAGCAATAGCACCTATGAAGGCTACCGTCACTGTGGCTACACACACAGAGGGAGTGGGTGGCCACCACCACCACCACGCCCGACCGCCTTTGTCTCTCTCCCAGTTCTAGCGATGTTTACAACACCACCACCACCATCACTCCCCACACACACACACACAGTGCGCTAACCACTGCACCATCATTCCCCACTCACACACACAGTGCGCTAACCACTGCACCACCACTCCCCACTCAGACACACAATGCCCTAACCACTGCTCCACCACTCCCCACTCACATACAGTGCGCTAACCACTGCACCACCACTCCCCACTCACACACAGTGCGCTAACCACTGCACCACCACTCCCCCCACACACACAGTGTGCTAACCACTGCACCACCACACCCCACTCACACACAGTGCGCTAATCACTGCACCACCACTCCCCACTCACACACAGTGCGCTAACCACTGCACCACCACTCCGCACACACACTCAACGTGCGCTAACCACTGCACCACCGCTCCTCCCACACAAATTATTTCGCGACTCACTGCTGCCCTCTTGTGGTACAAAACTGGAATCTCACTCACCAACTCACCCACTCACCCACCCACCCATTCATCCAGACAAAGCTACCCCACGTAGCCTCTAGCTGGTTGTAGGGGCAAGTGCTGTTCCACAGACACTGACAAAGCTACCCCAGGTAGCCTTTGGCAGGGCTGTAGGGGCAAGTGCTGTTACATAGACACAGCCAAAGGTACCCCAGGTAGCCTCTAGCGGGGCTGTAGGGGCAAGTGCTCTCACACAGATACAAACAAAGCTAACCCAGATAAATTCTAGCAGTGCTGTAGGGGCAAGTGCTGTCAAAACATACATAGACAAAGCTACCCCAGGTAGCTTCTAGCTGGTTGTCGGGGCAAATGTTGTCACAGCGACACAGACAAAGCTACCCCAGGTAGAATATTTCTGGTTGTAGGGGCAAGTGCTTTGAGCAATAGCACCTATGAAGGCTACCGTCACTGTGGCTACACACACAGAGGGAGTGGGTGGCCAGCACCACCACGCCCGACCGCCTTTGTCTCTCTCCCAGTTCTAGTGATGTTTACAACACCACCACCACCATCACTCCCCACACACACAGTGCGCTAACCACTGCACCATCACTCCCCACTCACACACACAGTGCGCTAACCACTGCACCACCACTCCCCACTCAGACACACAATGCCCTAACCACTGCTCCACCACTCCCCACTCACACAGAGTGCGCTAACCACTGCACCACCACTCCCCACTCACACACAGTGCGCTAACCACTGCACGAACCACTTCCCACTCACACACAGTGCGCTAACCACTGCACCACCACTCCCCACACACACTCAACGTGCGCTAACCACTGCACCACCACTCCCCACTCAGACACACAATGCCCTAACCACTGCTCCACCACTCCCCACTCACACAGAGTGCGCTAACCACTGCACCACCACTCCCCACTCACACACAGTGCGCTAACCACTGCACCACCACTCCCCACTCACACACAGTGCGCTAACCACTGCACCACCACTCCCCACACACACTCAACGTGCGCTAACCACTGCACCACCACTCCCCCACACAAATTATTTCGCGACTCAATGCTGCCCTCTTGTGGTAAAAAACTAGAATCTCACTCACCAACTCTCCCACTCACCCACCCACCCATTCATCCAGACAAAGCTACCCCACGTAGCCTCTAGCTGGTTGTAGGGGCAAGTGCTGTTCCACAGACACTGACAAAGCTACCCCAGGTAGCCTTTGGCAGGGCTGTAGGGGCAAGTGCTGTTACATAGACACAGACAAAGGTACCCCAGGTAGCCTCTAGCGGGGCTGTAGGGGCAAGTGCTCTCACACAGATACAAACAAAGCTAACCCAGATAAATTCTAGCAGGGCTGTCGGGGCAAGTGCTGTAAAAACATACATAGACAAAGCTACCCCAGGTAGCCTCTAGCGGTGCTGTAGGGGCAAGTGCTCTCATACACAGACACAGACAAATCTACCCTAGGTACCCTCTAGCAATGCTGTAGGGGCAAGTGCTGTTACACAAACACAGACAAAGCTACACCAGGTAGCCTCTAGCAGGGCTATAGGGGCAAGTGCTGTTACACAAACACAGACAAAGCTACCTTAGGTAGCCTCTCGCTGGGCTGTAGGGGCAATTGCTGCCACACAGATACAAAAAAGCTAACCCAGATAAATTCTAGCAGTGCTGTAGGGGCAAGTGCTGTCAAAACATACATAGACAAAGCTACCCCAAGTAGCCTCTAGCTGGTTGTCGGGGCAAATGTTGTCACAGAGACACAGACAAAGCTACCCCAGGTAGAATCTTTCTGGTTGTAGGGGCAAGTGCTTTGAGCAATAGCACCTATGAAGGCTACCGTCACTGTGGCTACACACACAGAGGGAGTGGGTGGCCACCACCACCACCACGCCCGACCGCCTTTGTCTCTCTCCCAGTTCTAGCGATGTTTACAACACCACCACCACCATCACTCCCCACACACACACACACAGTGCGCTAACCACTGCACCATCATTCCCCACTCACACACACAGTGCGCTAACCACTGCACCACCACTCCCCACTCAGACACACAATGCCCTAACCACTGCTCCACCACTCCCCACTCACATACAGTGCGCTAACCACTGCACCACCACTCCCCACTCACACACAGTGCGCTAACCACTGCACCACCACTCCCCACACACACACAGTGTGCTAACCACTGCACCACCACTCCCCACTCACACACAGTGCGCTAACCACTGCACCACCACTCCGCACACACACTCAACGTGCGCTAACCACTGCACCACCGCTCCTCCCACACAAATTATTTCGCGACTCACTGCTGCCCTCTTTTGGTACAAAACTAGAATCTCACTCACCAACTCACCCACTCACCCACCCACCCATTCATCCAGACAAAGCTACCCCACGTAGCCTCTAGCTGGTTGTAGGGGCAAGTGCTGTTCCACAGACACTGACAAAGCTACCCCAGGTAGCCTTTGGCAGGGCTGTAGGGGCAAGTGCTGTTACATAGACACAGCCAAAGGTACCCCAGGTAGCCTCTAGCGGGGCTGTAGGGGCAAGTGCTCTCACACAGATACAAACAAAGCTAACCCAGATAAATTCTACCAGGGCTGTCGGGGCAAGTGCTGTCAAAACATACATAGACAAAGCTACCCCAGGTAGCCTCTAGCGGTGCTGTAGGGGCAAGTGCTCTCATACACAGACACAGACAAATCTACCCTAGGTACCCTCTAGCAATGCTGTAGGGGCAAGTGCTGTTACACAAACACAGACAAAGCTACACCAGGTAGCCTCTAGCAGGGCTATAGGGGCAAGTGCTGTTACACAAACACAGACAAAGCTACCTTAGGTAGCCTCTCGCAGGGCTTTAGGGGCAATTGCTGCCACACAGATACAAAAAAGCTAACCCAGATAAATTCTAGCAGTGCTGTAGGGGCAAGTGCTGTCAAAACATACATAGACAAAGCTACCCCAGGTAGCCTCTAGCTGGTTGTCGGGGCAAATGTTGTCACAGAGACACAGACAAAGCTACCCCAGGTAGAATCTTTCTGGTTGTAGGGACAAGTGCTTTGAGCAATAGCACCTATGAAGGCTACCGTCACAGTGGCTACACACACAGAGGGAGTGGGTGGCCACCACCACCACGCCCGACCGCCTTTGTCTCTCTCCCAGTTCTAGCGATGTTTACAACACCACCACCATCACTCCCCACACACACACACACAGTGCGCTAACCACTGCACCACCACTCCCCACTCAGACACACAATGCCCTCACCACTGCTCCACCACTCCCCACTCACATACAGTGCGCTAACCACTGCACCACCACTCCCCACTCACACACAGTGCGCTAACCACTGCACCACCACTCCCCACACACACACAGTGCGCTAACCACTGGACCACCACTCCCCACTCACACACAGTGCGCTAACCACTGCACCACCACTCCCCACTCACACACAGTGCGCTAACCACTGCACCACCACTCCGCACACACACTCAACGTGCGCTAACCACTACACCACCGCTCCTCCCACACAAATTATTCCGCGACTCACTGCTGCCCTCTTGTGGTACAAAACTAGAATCTCACTCACCAACTCACCCACTCACCCACCCACCCATTCATCCAGACAAAGCTACCCCAGGTAGCCTTTGGCAGGGCTGTAGGGGCAAGTGCTGTTACATAGACACAGACAAAGGTACCCCAGGTAGCCTCTAGCGGGGCTGTAGGGGCAAGTGCTCTCACACAGATACAAACAAAGCTAACCCAGATAAATTCTAGCAGGGCTGTCGGGGCAAGTGCTGTCAAAACATACATAGACAAAGCTACCCCAAGTAGCCTCTAGCGGGGCTGTAGGGGCAAGTGCTCTCATACACAGACACAGACAAAGCTACCCCAGGTACGCTCTAGCAATGCTGTAGGGGCAAGTGCTGTTACACAAACACAGACAAAGCTACCCCAGGTAGCCTCTATGAGGGCTAAAAGGGGCAAGTGCTGTTACACAAACACAGACAAAACTACCTTGGGTAGCCTCTCGCAAGGCTGTAGGGGCAATTGCTGCCACACAGATACAAAAAAGCTAACCCAGATAAATTCTAGCAGTGCTGTAGGGGCAAGTGCTGTCAAAACATACATAGACAAAGCTACCCCAGGTAGCCTCTAGCTGGTTGTCGGGGCAAATGTTGTCACAGCGACACAGACAAAGCTACCCCAGGTAGAATCTTTCTGGTTGTAGGGGCAAGTGCTTTGAGCAATAGCACCTATGAAGGCTACCGTCACTGTGGCTACACACACAGAGGGAGTGGGTGGCCAGCACCACCACGCCCGACCGCCTTTGTCTCTCTCCCAGTTCTAGTGATGTTTACAACACCACCACCACCATCACTCCCCACACACACACACAGTGCGCTAACCACTGCACCATCACTCCCCACTCACACACACAGTGCGCTAACCACTGCACCACCACTCCCCACTCAGACACACAATGCCCTAACCACTGCTCCACCACTCCCCACTCACACAGAGTGCGCTAACCACTGCACCACCACTCCCCACTCACACACAGTGCGCTAACCACTGCATGAACCACTTCCCACTCACACACAGTGCGCTAACCACTGCACCACCACTCCCCACACACACTCAACGTGCGCTAACCACTGCACCACCACTCCCCCCACACAAATTATTTCGCGACTCAATGCTGCCCTCTTGTGGTAAAAAACTAGAATCTCACTCACCAACTCACCCACTCACCCACCCACCCATTCATCCAGACAAAGCTACCCCACGTAGCCTCTAGCTGGTTGTAGGGGCAAGTGCTGTTCCACAGACACTGACAAAGCTACCCCAGGTAGCCTTTGGCAGGGCTATAGGGGCAAGTGCTGTGAGCAATAGCACCTATGAAGGCTACCGGCACTGTGGCTACACACACAGAGGGAGTGGGTGGCCAGCACCACCACGCCCGACCGCCTTTGTCTCTCTCCCAGTTCTAGCGATGTTTACAACACCACCACCACCATCACTCCCCACACACACACACAGTGCGCTAACCACTGCACCATCACTCCCCACTCACACACACAGTGCGCTAACCACTGAACCACCACTCCCCACTCAGACACACAATGCCCTAACCACTGCTCCACCACTCCCCACACACACACAGTGCGATAACCACTGCACCACCACTCCCCACTCACACACAGTGCGCTAACCACTGCACCACCACTCCCCACTCACACACAGTGCGCTAACCACTGCACCACCACTCCGCACACACACTCAACGTGCGCTAACCACTGCACCACCGCTCCTCCCACACAAATTATTTCGCGACTCACTGCTGCCCTCTTGTGGTACAAAACTAGAATCTCACTCACCAACTCACCCACTCACCCACCCACCCATTCATCCAGACAAAGCTACCCCACATAGCCTCTAGCTGGTGGTAGGGGCAAGTGCTGTTCCACAGACACTGACAAAGCTACCCCAGGTAGCCTTTGGCAGGGCTGTAGGGGCAAGTGCTGTTACATAGACACAGACAAAGGTACCCCAGGTAGCCTCTAGCGGGGCTGTAGGGGCAAGTGCTCTCACACAGATACAAACAAAGCTAACCCAGATAAATTCTAGCAGGGCTGTCGGGGCAGGTGCTGTCAAAACATACATAGACAAATCTACCCCAGGTAGCCTCTAGCGGGGCTGTAGGGGCAAGTGCTCTCATACACAGACACAGACAAAGCTACCCCAGGTACCCTCTAGCAATGCTGTAGGGGCAAGTGCTGTTACACAAACACAGACAAAGCTACCCCAGGTAGCCTCTATGAGGGCTAAAAGGGGCAAGTGCTGTTACACAAACACAGACAAAACTACCATGGGTAGCCTCTCGCAGGGCTGTAGGGGCAATTGCTGCCACACAGATACAAAAAAGCTAACCTAGATAAATTCTAGCAGTGCTGTAGGGGCAAGTGCTGTCAAAACATACATAGACAAAGCTACCCCAGGTAGCTTCTAGCTGGTTGTCGGGGCAAATGTTGTCACAGCGACACAGACAAAGCTACCCCAGGTAGAATCTTTCTGGTTGTAGGGGCAAGTGCTTTGAGCAATAGCACCTATGAAGGCTACCGTCACTGTGGCTACACACACAGAGGGAGTGGGTGGCCAGCACCACCACGCCCGACCGCCTTTGTCTCTCTCCCAGTTCTAGTGATGTTTACAACACCACCACCACCATCACTCCCCACACACACACACAGTGCGCTAACCACTGCACCATCACTCCCCACTCACACACACAGTGCGCTAACCACTGCACCACCACTCCCCACTCAGACACACAATGCCCTAACCACTGCTCCACCACTCCCCACTCACACAGAGTGCGCTAACCACTGCACCACCACTCCCCACTCACACACAGTGCGCTAACCACTGCACGAACCACTTCCCACTCACACACAGTGCGCTAACCACTGCACCACCACTCCCCACACACACTCAACGTGCGCTAACCACTGCACTACCACTCCCCCCACACAAATTATTTCGCGACTCAATGCTGCCCTCTTGTGGTAAAAAACTAGAATCTCACTCACCAACTCACCCACTCACCCACCCACCCATTCATCCAGACAATGCTACCCCACGTAGCCTCTAGCTGGTTGTAGGGGCAAGTGCTGTTCCACAGACACTGACAAAGCTACCCCAGGTAGCGTTTGGCAGGGCTGTAGGGGCAAGTGCTGTTACATAGACACAGACAAAGGTACCCCAGGTAGCCTCTAGCGGGGCTGTAGGGGCAAGTGCTCTCACACAGATACAAACAAAGCTAACCCAGATAAATTCTAGCAGGGCTGTCGGGGCAGGTGCTGTCAAAACATACATAGACAAAGCTACCCCAGGTAGCCTCTAGCGGGGCTGTAGGGGCAAGTGCTCTCATACACAGACACAGACAAAGCTACCCCAGGTACCCTCTAGCAATGCTGTAGGGGCAAGTGCTGTTACACAAACACAGACATACCTACACCAGGTAGCCTCTAGCAGGGCTATAGGGGCAAGTGCTGTTACACAAACACAGACAAAGCTACCTTAGGTAGCCTCTCGCAGGGCTGTAGGGGCAATTGCTGCCACACAGATACAAAAAAGCTAACCCAGATAAATTCTAGCAGTGCTGTAGGGGCAAGTGCTGTCAAAACATACATAGACAAAGCTACCCCAGGTAGCCTCTAGCTGGTTGTCGGGGCAAATGTTGTCACAGAGACACAGACAAAGCTACCCCAGGTAGAATCTTTCTGGTTGTAGGGGCAAGTGCTTTGATCAATAGCACCTATGAAGGCTACCGGCACTGTGGATACACACACAGAGGGAGTGGGTGGCCAGCACCACCACGCCCGACCGCCTCTGTCTCTCTCCCAGTTCTAGCGATGTTTACAACACCACCACCACCACCATCACTCCCCACACACACACACAGTGCGCTAACCACTGCACCATCACTCCCCACTCACACACACAGTGCGCTAACCACTGCACCATCAGTCCCCACTCACACACACAGTGCGCTAACCACTGCACCACCACACCCCACTCAGACACACAATGCCCTAACCACTGCTTCACCACTCCCCACTCACACACAGTGCGCTAAGCACTGCACCACCACTCCCCACTCACACACAGTGCGCTAACCACTGCACCACCACTCCCCACACACACTCAACGTGCGCTAACCACTGCACCACCACTCCCCCCACACAAATTATTTCGCGACTCAATGCTGCCCTCTTTTGGTAAAAACTAGAATCTCACTCACCAACTCACCCCCTCACTCAACTACCCACCCACTCATCCAGACAAAGCTACCCCAGGTAGCCTCTAGCTGGCTGTGGGGGCAAGCGCTATTCCACAGACACTGACAAAGCTACCCCAGGTAGCCTTTGGCAGGGGTGTAGGGGCAAGTGCTTTTACATAGACACAGACAAGGTAGCCCAGGTAGCCTCTAGCGCGGCTGTAGAGGCTAGTGCTGTTACTCTCAGAGAAAGCTACCCCAGGTAGCCTCTAGCAGGGCTGTAGGGGCAAGTGCTGTTACACAAACACATACAAAGCTACCCCAGGTAGCCTCTAGCAGGGCTGTAGGGGCAAGTGCTATTACACAAACACATACAAAGCTACCTTACGTAGCCTCTCGCAGGGCTGTGGGGTAAGTGCTCTCACACAGATACAAACAAAGCTAACCCAGATAAATTCTAGCAGGGATGTCGGGGCAGGTGCTGTCAAAACATACATAGACAAAGCTACCCCAGGTAGCCTCTAGCGGGGCTGTAGAGGCAAGTGCTCTCATACACAGACACAGACAAAGCTACCCCAGGTACCCTCTAGCAATGCTGTAGGGGCAAGTGCTGTTACACAAACACAGACAAAGCTACCCCATGTAGCCTCTAGCAATGCTGTAGGGGCAAGTGCTGTTACACAAACACAGACAAAGCTACCTTAGGTAGCCTCTCGCAGGGCCGTAGGGGCAATTGCTGCCACACAGATACAAAAAAGCTAACCCAGATAAATTCTAGCAGGGCTGTAGGGGCAAGTGCTGTCAAAACATACATATGACAAAGCTACCCCAGGTAGCCTCTAGCTGGTTGTCGGGGCAAATGTTGTCACAGAGACACAGACAAAGCTACCCCAGGTAGAATCTTTCTGGCTGTAGGGACAAGTGCTTTGAGCAATAGCACCTATGAAGGCTACCGTCACAGTGGCTACACACACAGAGGGAGTGGGTGGCCACCACTACCACGCCCGACCGCCTTTGTCTCTCTCCCAGTTCTAGCGATGTTTACAACACCACCACCATCACTCCCCACACACACACACACAGTGCGCTAACCACTGCACCATCATTCCCCACTCACACACACAGTGCGCTAACCACTGCACCACCACTCCCCACTCAGACACACAATGCCCTAACCACTGCTCCACCACTCCCCACTCACATACAGTGCGCTAACCACTGCACCACCACTCCCCACTCACACACAGTGCGCTAACCACTGCACCACCACTCCCCACACACACACAGTGCGCTAACCACTGCACCACCACTCCCCACTCACACACAGTGCGCTAACCACTGCACCACCACTCCCCACTCACACACAGTGCGCTAACCACTGCACCAACACTCCGCACACACACTCAACGTGCGCTAACCACTGCACCACCGCTCCTCCCACACAAATTATTTCGCGACTCACTGCTGCCCTCTTGTGGTACAAAACTAGAATCTCACTCACCAACTCACCCACTCACCCACCCACCCATTCATCCAGACAAAGCTACCCCACGTAGCCTCTAGCTGGTTGTAGGGGCAAGTGCTGTTCCACAGACACTGACAAAGCTACCCCAGGTAGCCTTTGGCAGGGCTGTAGGGGCAAGTGCTGTTACATAGACACAGACAAAGGTACCCCAGGTAGCCTCTAGCGGGGCTGTAGGGGCAAGTGCTCTCACACAGATACAAACAAAGCTAACCCAGATAAATTCTAGCAGGGCTGTCGGGGCAAGTGCTGTCAAAACATACATAGACAAAGCTACCCCAGGTAGCCTCTAGCGGGGCTGTAGGGGCAAGTGCTCTCATACACAGACACAGACAAAGCTACCCCAGGTACCCTCTAGCAATGCTGTAGGGGCAAGTGCTGTTACACAAACACAGACAAAGCTACCCCAGGTAGCCTCTATGAGGGCTAAAAGGGGCAAGTGCTGTTACACAAACACAGACAAAACTACCTTGGGTAGCCTCTCGCAGGGCTGTAGGGGCAATTGCTGCCACACAGATACAAAAAAGCTAACCCAGATAAATTCTAGCAGTGCTGTAGGGGCAAGTGCTGTCAAAACATACATAGACAAAGCTACCCCAGGTAGCCTCTAGCTGGTTGTCGGGGCAAATGTTGTCACAGCGACACAGACAAAGCTACCCCAGGTAGAATCTTTCTGGTTGTAGGGGCAAGTGCTTTGAGCAATAGCACCTATGAAGGCTACCGTCACTGTGGCTACACACACAGAGGGAGTGGGTGGCCAGCACCACCACGCCCGACCGCCTTTGTCTCTCTCCCAGTTCTAGTGATGTTTACAACACCACCACCACCATCACTCCCCACACACACACACACACAGTGCGCTAACCACTGCACCATCACTCCCCACTCACACACACAGTGCGCTAACCACTGCACCACCACTCCCCACTCAGACACACAATGCCCTAACCACTGCTCCACCACTCCCCACTCACACAGAGTGCGCTAACCACTGCACCACCACTCCCCACTCACACACAGTGCGCTAACCACTGCACCACCACTCCCCACTCACACACAGTGCGCTAACCACTGCACCACCACTCCCCACACACACTCAACGTGCGCTAACCACTGCACCACCACTCCCCCACACAAATTATTTCGAGACTCAATGCTGCCCTCTTGTGGTAAAAAACTAGAATCTCACTCACCAACTCTCCCACTCACCCACCCACCCATTCATCCAGACAAAGCTACCCCACGTACCCTCTAGCTGGTTGTAGGGGCAAGTGCTGTTCCACAGACACTGACAAAGCTACCCCAGGTAGCCTTTGGCAGGGCTGTAGGGGCAAGTGCTGTTACATAGACACAGACAAAGGTACCCCAGGTAGCCTCTAGCGGGGCTGTAGGGGCAAGTGCTCTCACACAGATACAAACAAAGCTAACCCAGATAAATTCTAGCAGGGCTGTCGGGGCAAGTGCTGTCAAAACATACATAGACAAAGCTACCCCAGGTAGCCTCTAGCGGTGCTGTAGGTGCAAGTGCTCTCATACACAGACACAGACAAATCTACCCTAGGTACCCTCTAGCAATGCTGTAGGGGCAAGTGCTGTTACACAAACACAGACAAAGCTACCCCAGGTAGCCTCTAGCAGGGCTTTAGGGGCAAGTGCTGTTACACAAACACAGACAAAGCTACCTTAGGTAGCCTCTCGCAGGGCTGTAGGGGCAATTGCTGCCACACAGATACAAAAAAACTAACCCAGATAAATTCTAGCAGGGCTGTAGGGGCAAGTGCTGTCAAAACATACATAGACAAAACTACACCAGGTAGCCTCTAGCTGGTTGTCGGGGCAAATGTTGTCACAGAGACACAGACAAAGCTACCCCAGGTAGACTCTTTCTGGTTGTAGGGGCAAGTGCTTTGAGCAATAGCACCTATGAAGGCTACCGTCACTGTGGCTACACACACAGAGGGAGTGGGTGGCCAGCACCACAACGCCCGACCGACTTTGTCTCTCTCCCAGTTCTAGCGATGTTTACAACACCACCACCACCATCACTCCCCACACACACACACACAGTGCGCTAACCACTGCACCATCACTCCCCACTCACACACACATTGCCCTAACCACTGCTCCATCACTCCCCACTCACACACAGTGCGCTAACCACTGCACCACCACTCCCCACTCACACACAGTGCGCTAACCACTGCACCACCACTCCCCACACACACTCAACGTGCGCTAACCACTGCACCACCACTCCCCCCACACAAATTATGTCGCGACTCAATGCTGCCCTCTTGTGGTAAAAACTAGAATCTCACTCACCAACTCACCCCCTCACTCAACCACCCACCCACTCATCCAGACAAAGCTACCCCAGGTAGCCTCTAGCTGGCTGTGGGGGCAAGTGCTGTTCCACAGACACTGACAAAGCTACCCCAGGTAGCCTTTGGCAGGGCTGTAGGGGCAAGTGCTTTTACATAGACACAGACAAAGCTACCCCAGGTAGCCTCTAGCGCGGCAGTAGAGGCTAGTGCTGTTACACACAGAGAAAGCTACCCCAGGTAGCCTCTAACAGGGCTGTAGGGGCAAGTGCTGTTACACAAACACAGAAAAAGCTACCTTAGGTAGCCTCTCGCAGGGCTGTAGGGGCAAGTGCTCTCACACAGATACAAACAAAGCTAACCCAGATAAATTCTAGCAGGGCTGACGGGGCAAGTGCTGTCAAAACATACATAGACAAAGTTACCCCAGGTAGCCTCTAGCGGGGCTGTAGGGGCAAGTGCTCTCATACACAGACACAGAGAAAGCTACCCCAGGTACCCTCTAGCAATGCTGTAGGGGCAAGCGCTGTTACACAAACACAGACAAAGCTACCCCAGGTAGACTCTTTCTGGTTGTAGGGGCAAGTGCTTTGAGCAATAGCACCTATGAAGGCTACCGGCACTGTGGCTACACACACAGAGGGAGTGGGTGGCCAGCACCACCACGCCCGACCGCCTTTGACTCTCTCCCAGTTCTAGCTATGTTTACAACACCACCATCACTCCCCACACACACACACAGTGCGCTAACCACTGTATCATCACTCCCCACTCACACACACAGTGCGCTAACCAATGCACCACCACTCCCCACTCAGACACACAATGCCCTAACCACTGCTCCACCACTCCCCACTCACACAGAGTGCGCTAACCACTGCACCACCACTCCCCACTCACACACAGTGCGCTAACCACTGCACCACCACTCCCCACTCACACACAGTGCGCTAACCACTGCACCACCACTCCCCACACACACTCAACGTGCGCTAACCACTACACCACCACTCCCCCCACACAAATTATTTCGCGACTTAATGCTGCCCTCTTGTGGTAAAAATAAGAATCTCACTCACCAACTCACCCCCTCACTCAACCACCCACCCACTCATCCAGATGAAGCTACCCCAGGTAGCCTCTAGCTGGCTGTGGGAGCAAGTGCTGTTCCACAGACACTGACAAAGCTACCCCAGTTTGCCTTTGGCAGGGCTGTAGGGGCAAGTGCTGTTACATAGACACAGACAAAGGTACCCCAGGGAGCCTCTAGCGGGGCTGTAGGGGTAAGTGCTGTTACACACAGACAAAGCTACCCCAGGTAGCCTCTAGCAGGTCTTAGGGGCAAGTGCTGCTACAAAGACACAGACAAGCTATCCTAGGCAGCCTTTAGCAGGGCTGTAGGGGCAAGTGCTCTCATACGCATACACAGACACAGACAAAGCTACCCCAGGTAGCCTCTAGCAGGGCTGTCGGGGCAAGTGCTGTCAAAACATGCATAGACAAAGCTACCCCAGATAGCCTCTAGCGGGGCTGTAGGGGCAAGTGCTCTCATACACAGACACAGACAAAGCTACCCCAGGTACCCTCTAGCAATGCTGTAGGGGCAAGTGCTGTTACACAAACACAGACAAAGCTACCCCAGGTAGCCTCTAGCAGGGCTATAGGGGCAAGTGCTGTTACACAAACACAGACAAAGCTACCTTAGGTAGCCTCTCGCAGGGGTGTAGGGGCAATTGCTGCCACACAGATACAATAAAGCTAACCCAGATAAATTCTATAAGGGCTGTAGGGGCAAGTGCTGTCAAAACATACATAGACAAAGCTACCCCAGGTAGCCTCTAGCTGGTTGTCGGGGCAAATGTTGTCACAGCGACACAGACAAAGCTACCCCATGGTAGACTCTTTCTGGTTGTAGGGGCAAGTGCTTTGACCAATAGCACCTATGAAGGCTACCGGCACTGTGGGTACACACACAGAGGGAGTGGGTGGCCAGCACCACCACGCCCGACCGCCTTTGTCTCTCTCCCAGTTCTAGTGATGTTTACAACACCACCACCACCATCACTCCCCACACACACACATACACAGTGCGCTAACCACTGCACCATCACTCCCCACTCACACACACAGTGCGCTAACCACTGCACCACCACTCCCCACTCAGACACACAATGCCCTAACCACTGCTCCACCACTCCCCACTCACACAGAGTGCGCTAACCACTGCACCACCACTCCCCACTCACACACAGTGCGCTAACCACTGCACCACCACTCCCCACTCACACACAGTGCGCTAACCACTGCACCACCACTCCCCACACACACTCAACGTGCGCTAACCACTACACCACCACTCCCCCCACACAAATTATTTCGCGACTTAATGCTGCCCTCTTGTGGTAAAAATAAGAATCTCACTCACCAACTCACCCCCTCACTCAACCACCCACCCACTCATCCAGATGAAGCTACCCCAGGTAGCCTCTAGCTGGCTGTGGGAGCAAGTGCTGTTCCACAGACACTGACAAAGCTACCCCAGTTTGCCTTTGGCAGGGCTGTAGGGGCAAGTGCTGTTACATAGACACAGACAAAGGTACCCCAGGGAGCCTCTAGCGGGGCTGTAGGGGTAAGTGCTGTTACACACAGACAAAGCTACCCCAGGTAGCCTCTAGCAGGTCTTAGGGGCAAGTGCTGCTACAAAGACACAGACAAGCTATCCTAGGCAGCCTTTAGCAGGGCTGTAGGGGCAAGTGCTCTCATACGCATACACAGACACAGACAAAGCTACCCCAGGTAGCCTCTAGCAGGGCTGTCGGGGCAAGTGCTGTCAAAACATGCATAGACAAAGCTACCCCAGATAGCCTCTAGCGGGGCTGTAGGGGCAAGTGCTCTCATACACAGACACAGACAAAGCTACCCCAGGTACCCTCTAGCAATGCTGTAGGGGCAAGTGCTGTTACACAAACACAGACAAAGCTACCCCAGGTAGCCTCTAGCAGGGCTATAGGGGCAAGTGCTGTTACACAAACACAGACAAAGCTACCTTAGGTAGCCTCTCGCAGGGGTGTAGGGGCAATTGCTGCCACACAGATACAATAAAGCTAACCCAGATAAATTCTATAAGGGCTGTAGGGGCAAGTGCTGTCAAAACATACATAGACAAAGCTACCCCAGGTAGCCTCTAGCTGGTTGTCGGGGCAAATGTTGTCACAGCGACACAGACAAAGCTACCCCATGGTAGACTCTTTCTGGTTGTAGGGGCAAGTGCTTTGACCAATAGCACCTATGAAGGCTACCGGCACTGTGGGTACACACACAGAGGGAGTGGGTGGCCAGCACCACCACGCCCGACCGCCTTTGTCTCTCTCCCAGTTCTAGTGATGTTTACAACACCACCACCACCATCACTCCCCACACACACACATACACAGTGCGCTAACCACTGCACCATCACTCCCCACTCACACACACAGTGCGCTAACCACTGCACCACCACTCCCCACTCAGACACACAATGCCCTAACCACTGCTCCACCACTCCCCACTCACACAGAGTGCGATAACCACTGCACCACCACTCCCCACTCACACACAGTGCGCTAACCACTGCACCACCACTCCCCACTCACACACAGTGCGCTAACCACTGCACCACCACTCCCCACACACACTCAACGTGCGCTAACCACTGCACCACCACTCCCCCACACAAATTATTTCGCGACTCAATGCTGCCCTCTTGTGGTAAAAAACTAGAATCTCACTCACCAACTCTACCACTCACCCACCCACCCATTCATCCAGACAAAGCTACCCCACGTAGCCTCTAGCTGGTTGTAGGGGCAAGTGGTGTTCCACAGACACTGACAAAGCTACCCCAGGTAGCCTTTGGCAGGGCTGTAGGGGCAAGTGCTGTTACATAGACACAGACAAAGGTACCCCAGGTAGCCTCTAGCGGGGCTGTAGGGGCAAGTGCTCTCACACAGATACAAACAAAGCTAACCCAGATAAATTCTAGCAGGGCTGTCGGGGCAAGTGCTGTAAAAACATACATAGACAAAGCTACCCCAGGTAGCCTCTAGCGGTGCTGTAGGGGCAAGTGCTCTCATACACAGACACAGACAAATCTACCCTAGGTACCCTCTAGCAATGCTGTAGGGGCAAGTGCTGTTACACAAACACAGACAAAGCTACACCAGGTAGCCTCTAGCAGGGCTATAGGGGCAAGTGCTGTTACACAAACACAGACAAAGCTACCTTAGGTAGCCTCTCGCTGGGCTGTAGGGGCAATTGCTGCCACACAGATACAAAAAAGCTAACCCAGATAAATTCTAGCAGTGCTGTAGGGGCAAGTGCTGTCAAAACATACATAGACAAAGCTACCCCAGGTAGCCTCTAGCTGGTTGTCGGGGCAAATGTTGTCACAGAGACACAGACAAAGCTACCCCAGGTAGAATCTTTCTGGTTGTAGGGGCAAGTGCTTTGAGCAATAGCACCTATGAAGGCTACCGTCACTGTGGCTACACACACAGAGGGAGTGGGTGGCCACCACCACCACCACGCCCGACCGCCTTTGTCTCTCTCCCAGTTCTAGCGATGTTTACAACACCACCACCACCATCACTCCCCACACACACACACACAGTGCGCTAACCACTGCACCATCATTCCCCACTCACACACACAGTGCGCTAACCACTGCACCACCACTCCCCACTCAGACACACAATGCCCTAACCACTGCTCCACCACTCCCCACTCACATACAGTGCGCTAACCACTGCACCACCACTCCCCACTCAGACACACAATGCCCTAACCACTGCTCCACCACTCCCCACTCACACAGAGTGCGATAACCACTGCACCACCACTCCCCACTCACACACAGTGCGCTAACCACTGCACCACCACTCCCCACTCACACACAGTGCGCTAACCACTGCACCACCACTCCCCACACACACTCAACGTGCGCTAACCACTGCACCACCACTCCCCCACACAAATTATTTCGCGACTCAATGCTGCCCTCTTGTGGTAAAAAACTAGAATCTCACTCACCAACTCTCCCACTCACCCACCCACCCATTCATCCAGACAAAGCTACCACACGTAGCCTCTAGCTGGTTGTAGGGGCAAGTGCTGTTCCACAGACACTGACAAAGCTACCCCAGGTAGCCTTTGGCAGGGCTGTAGGGGCAAGTGCTGTTACATAGACACAGACAAAGGTACCCCAGGTAGCCTCTAGCGGGGCTGTAGGGGCAAGTGCTCTCACACAGATACAAACAAAGCTAACCCAGATAAATTCTAGCAGGGCTGTCGGGGCAAGTGCTGTAAAAACATACATAGACAAAGCTACCCCAGGTAGCCTCTAGCGGTGCTGTAGGGGCAAGTGCTCTCATACACAGACACAGACAAATCTACCCTAGGTACCCTCTAGCAATGCTGTAGGGGCAAGTGCTGTTACACAAACACAGACAAAGCTACACCAGGTAGCCTCTAGCAGGGCTATAGGGGCAAGTGCTGTTACACAAACACAGACAAAGCTACCTTAGGTATCCTCTCGCAGGGCTTTAGGGGCAATTGCTGCCACACAGATACAAAAAAGCTAACCCAGATAAATTCTAGCAGTGCTGTAGGGGCAACTGCTGTCAAAACATACATAGACAAAGCTACCCCAGGTAGCCTCTAGCTGGTTGTCGGGGCAAATGTTGTCACAGAGACACAGACAAAGCTACCCCAGGTAGAATCTTTCTGGTTGTAGGGACAAGTGCTTTGAGCAATAGCACCTATGAAGGCTACCGTCACAGTGGCTACACACACAGAGGGAGTGGGTGGCCACCACCACCACGCCCGACCGCCTTTGTCTCTCTCCCAGTTCTAGCGATGTTTACAACACCACCACCATCACTCCCCACACACACACACACAGTGCGCTAACCACTGCACCACCACTCCCCACTCAGACACACAATGCCCTCACCACTGCTCCACCACTCCCCACTCACATACAGTGCGCTAACCACTGCACCACCACTCCCCACTCACACACAGTGCGCTAACCACTGCACCACCACTCCCCACACACACACAGTGCGCTAACCACTGGACCACCACTCCCCACTCACACACAGTGCGCTAACCACTGCACCACCACTCCCCACTCACACACAGTGCGCTAACCACTGCACCACCACTCCGCACACACACTCAACGTGCGCTAACCACTGCACCACCGCTCCTCCCACACAAATTATTTCGCGACTCACTGCTGCCCTCTTGTGGTACAAAACTAGAATCTCACTCACCAACTCACCCACTCACCCACCCACCCATTCATCCAGACAAAGCTACCCCACGTAGCCTCTAGCTGGTTGTAGGGGCAAGTGCTGTTCCACAGACACTGACAAAGCTACCCCAGGTAGCCTTTGGCAGGGCTGTAGGGGCAAGTGCTGTTACATAGACACAGACAAAGGTACCCCAGGTAGCCTCTAGCGGGGCTGTAGGGGCAAGTGCTCTCACACAGATACAAACAAAGCTAACCCAGATAAATTCTAGCAGGGCTGTCGGGGCAAGTGCTGTAAAAACATACATAGACAAAGCTACCCCAGGTAGCCTCTAGCGGTGCTGTAGGGGCAAGTGCTCTCATACACAGACACAGACAAATCTACCCTAGGTACCCTCTAGCAATGCTGTAGGGGCAAGTGCTGTTACACAAACACAGACAAAGCTACACCAGGTAGCCTCTAGCAGGGCTATAGGGGCAAGTGCTGTTACACAAACACAGACAAAGCTACCTTAGGTAGCCTCTCGCTGGGCTGTAGGGGCAATTGCTGCCACACAGATACAAAAAAGCTAACCCAGATAAATTCTAGCAGTGCTGTAGGGGCAAGTGCTGTCAAAACATACATAGACAAAGCTACCCCAGGTAGCCTCTAGCTGGTTGTCGGGGCAAATGTTGTCACAGAGACACAGACAAAGCTACCCCAGGTAGAATCTTTCTGGTTGTAGGGGCAAGTGCTTTGAGCAATAGCACCTATGAAGGCTACCGTCACTGTGGCTACACACACAGAGGGAGTGGGTGGCCACCACCACCACCACCACGCCCGACCGCCTTTGTCTCTCTCCCAGTTCTAGCGATGTTTACAACACCACCACCACCATCACTCCCCACACACACACACACAGTGCGCTAACCACTGCACCATCATTCCCCACTCACACACACAGTGCGCTAACCACTGCACCACCACTCCCCACTCAGACACACAATGCCCTAACCACTGCTCCACCACTCCCCACTCACATACAGTGCGCTAACCACTGCACCACCACTCCCCACTCAGACACACAATGCCCTAACCACTGCTCCACCACTCCCCACTCACACAGAGTGCGATAACCACTGCACCACCACTCCCCACTCACACACAGTGCGCTAACCACTGCACCACCACTCCCCACTCACACACAGTGCGCTAACCACTGCACCACCACTCCCCACACACACTCAACGTGCGCTAACCACTGCACCACCACTCCCCCACACAAATTATTTCGCGACTCAATGCTGCCCTCTTGTGGTAAAAAACTAGAATCTCACTCTCCAACTCTCCCACTCACCCACCCACCCATTCATCCAGACAAAGCTACCCCACGTAGCCTCTAGCTGGTTGTAGGGGCAAGTGCTGTTCCACAGACACTGACAAAGCTACCCCAGGTAGCCTTTGGCAGGGCTGTAGGGGCAAGTGCTGTTACATAGACACAGACAAAGGTACCCCAGGTAGCCTCTAGCGGGGCTGTAGGGGCAAGTGCTCTCACACAGATACAAACAAAGCTAGCCCAGATAAATTCTAGCAGGGCTGTCGGGGCAAGTGCTGTAAAAACATACATAGACAAAGCTACCCCAGGTAGCCTCTAGCGGTGCTGTAGGGGCAAGTGCTCTCATACACAGACACAGACAAATCTACCCTAGGTACCCTCTAGCAATGCTGTAGGGGCAAGTGCTGTTACACAAACACAGACAAAGCTACACCAGGTAGCCTCTAGCAGGGCTATAGGGGCAAGTGCTGTTACACAAACACAGACAAAGCTACCTTAGGTAGCCTCTCGCTGGGCTGTAGGGGCAATTGCTGCCACACAGATACAAAAAAGCTAACCCAGATAAATTCTAGCAGTGCTGTAGGGGCAAGTGCTGTCAAAACATACATAGACAAAGCTACCCCAGGTAGCCTCTAGCTGGTTGTCGGGGCAAATGTTGTCACAGAGACACAGACAAAGCTACCCCAGGTAGAATCTTTCTGGTTGTAGGGGCAAGTGCTTTGAGGAATAGCACCTATGAAGGCTACCGTCACTGTGGCTACACACACAGAGGGAGTGGGTGGCCACCACCACCACGCCCGACCGCCTTTGTCTCTCTCCCAGTTCTAGCGATGTTTACAACACCACCACCACCATCACTCCCCACACACACACACACAGTGCGCTAACCACTGCACCACCACTCCCCACTCACACACACAGTGCGCTAACCACTGCACCACCACTCCCCACTCAGACACACAATGCCCTAACCACTGCTCCACCACTCCCCACTCACATACAGTGCGCTAACCACTGCACCACCACTCCCCCACACAAATTATTTCGCGACTCAATGCTGCCCTCTTGTGGTAAAAAACTAGAATCTCACTCACCAACTCTCCCACTCACCCACCCACCCATTCATCCAGACAAAGCTACCCCACGTAGCCTCTAGCTGGTTGTAGGGGCAAGTGCTGTTCCACAGACACTGACAAAGCTACCCCAGGTAGCCTTTGGCAGGGCTGTAGGGGCAAGTGCTGTTACATAGACACAGACAAAGGTACCCCAGGTAGCCTCTAGCGGGGCTGTAGGGGCAAGTGCTCTCACACAGATACAAACAAAACTAACCCAGATAAATTCTAGCAGGGCTGTCGGGGCAAGTGCTGTAAAAACATACATAGACAAAGCTACCCCAGGTAGCCTCTAGCGGTGCTGTAGGGGCAAGTGCTCTCATACACAGACACAGACAAATCTACCCTAGGTACCCTCTAGCAATGCTGTAGGGGCAAGTGCTGTTACACAAACACAGACAAAGCTACACCAGGTAGCCTCTAGCAGGGCTATAGGGGCAAGTGCTGTTACACAAACACAGACAAAGCTACCTTAGGTAGCCTCTCGCTGGGCTGTAGGGGCAATTGCTGCCACACAGATACAAAAAAGCTAACCCAGATAAATTCTAGCAGTGCTGTAGGGGCAAGTGCTGTCAAAACATACATAGACAAAGCTACCCCAGGTAGCCTCTAGCTGGTTGTCGGGGCAAATGTTGTCACAGAGACACAGACAAAGCTACCCCAGGTAGAATCTTTCTGGTTGTAGGGGCAAGTGCTTTGAGCAATAGCACCTATGAAGGCTACCGTCACTGTGGCTACACACACAGAGGGAGTGGGTGGCCACCACCACCACCACGCCCGACCGCCTTTGTCTCTCTCCCAGTTCTAGCGATGTTTACAACACCACCACCACCATCACTCCCCACACACACACACACAGTGCGCTAACCACTGCACCATCATTCCCCACTCACACACACAGTGCGCTAACCACTGCACCACCACTCCCCACTCAGACACACAATGCCCTAACCACTGCTCCACCACTCCCCACTCACATACAGTGCGCTAACCACTGCACCACCACTCCCCACTCACACACAGTGCGCTAACCACTGCACCACCACTCCCCACACACACACAGTGTGCTAACCACTGCACCACCACTCCCCACTCACACACAGTGCGCTAACCACTGCACCACCACTCCCCACACACACTCAACGTGCGCTAACCACTGCACCACCACTCCCCCACACAAATTATTTCGCGACTCAATGCTGCCCTCTTGTGGTAAAAAACTAGAATCTCACTCACCAACTCTCCCACTCACCCACCCACCCATTCATCCAGACAAAGCTACCCCACGTAGCCTCTAGCTGGTTGTAGGGGCAAGTGCTGTTCCACAGACACTGACAAAGCTACCCCAGGTAGCCTTTGGCAGGGCTGTAGGGGCAAGTGCTGTTACATAGACACAGACAAAGGTACCCCAGGTAGCCTCTAGCGGGGCTGTAGGGGCAAGTGCTCTCACACAGATACAAACAAAGCTAACCCAGATAAATTCTAGCAGGGCTGTCGGGGCAAGTGCTGTCAAAACAAACATAGACAAAGCTACCCCAGGTAGCCTCTAGCGGGGCTGTAGGGGCAAGTGCTCTCATACACAGACACAGACAAAGCTACCCCAGGTACCCTCTAGCAATGCTGTAGGGGCAAGTGCTGTTACACAAACACAGACAAAGCTACCCCAGGTAGCCTCTAGCAGGGCTTTAGGGGCAAGTGCTGTTACACAAACACAGACAAAGCTACCTTAGGTAGCCTCTCGCAGGGCTGTAGGGGCAATTGCTGCCACACAGATACAAAAAAACTAACCCAGATAAATTCTAGCAGGGCTGTAGGGGCAAGTGCTGTCAAAACATACATAGACAAAACTACACCAGGTAGCCTCTAGCTGGTTGTCGGGGCAAATGTTGTCACAGAGACACAGACAAAGCTACCCCAGGTAGACTCTTTCTGGTTGTAGGGGCAAGTGCTTTGAGCAATAGCACCTATGAAGGCTACCGTCACTGTGGCTACACACACAGAGGGAGTGGGTGGCCAGCACCACAACGCCCGACCGACTTTGTCTCTCTCCCAGTTCTAGCGATGTTTACAACACCACCACCACCATCACTCCCCACACACACACAGTGCGCTAACCACTGCACCATCACTCCCCACTCACACACACATTGCCCTAACCACTGCTCCATCACTCCCCACTCACACACAGTGCGCTAACCACTGCACCACCACTCCCCACTCACACACAGTGCGCTAACCACTGCACCACCACTCCCCACACACACTCAACGTGCGCTAACCACTGCACCACCACTCCCCCCACACAAATTATGTCGCGACTCAATGCTGCCCTCTTGTGGTAAAAACTAGAATCTCACTCACCAACTCACCCCCTCACTCAACCACCCACCCACTCATCCAGACAAAGCTACCCCAGGTAGCCTCTAGCTGGCTGTGGGGGCAAGTGCTGTTCCACAGACACTGACAAAGCTACCCCAGGTAGCCTTTGGCAGGGCTGTAGGGGCAAGTGCTTTTACATAGACACAGACAAAGCTACCCCAGGTAGCCTCTAGCGCGGCAGTAGAGGCTAGTGCTGTTACACACAGAGAAAGCTACCCCAGGTAGCCTCTAACAGGGCTGTAGGGGCAAGTGCTGTTACACAAACACAGAAAAAGCTACCTTAGGTAGCCTCTCGCAGGGCTGTAGGGGCAAGTGCTCTCACACAGATACAAACAAAGCTAACCCAGATAAATTCTAGCAGGGCTGACGGGGCAAGTGCTGTCAAAACATACATAGACAAAGTTACCCCAGGTAGCCTCTAGCGGGGCTGTAGGGGCAAGTGCTCTCATACACAGACACAGAGAAAGCTACCCCAGGTACCCTCTAGCAATGCTGTAGGGGCAAGTGCTGTTACACAAACACAGACAAAGCTACCCCAGGTAGACTCTTTCTGGTTGTAGGGGCAAGTGCTTTGAGCAATAGCACCTATGAAGGCTACCGGCACTGTGGCTACACACACAGAGGGAGTGGGTGGCCAGCACCACCACGCCCGACCGCCTTTGACTCTCTCCCAGTTCTAGCGATGTTTACAACACCACCATCACTCCCCACACACACACACAGTGCGCTAACCACTGTATCATCACTCCCCACTCACACACACAGTGCGCTAACCAATGCACCACCACTCCCCACTCAGACACACAATGCCCTAACCACTGCTCCACCACTCCCCACGCACACAGAGTGCGCTAACCACTGCACCACCACTCCCCACTCACACACAGTGCGCTAACCACTGCACCACCACTCCCCACTCACACACAGTGCGCTAACCACTGCACCACCACTCCCCACACACACTCAACGTGCGCTAACCACTACACCACCACTCCCCCCACACAAATTATTTCGCGACTCAATGCTGCCCTCTTGTGGTAAAAATAAGAAACTCACTCACCAACTCACCCCCTCACTCAACCACCCACCCACTCATCCAGATGAAGCTACCCCAGGTAGCCTCTAGCTGGCTGTGGGAGCAAGTGCTGTTCCACAGACACTGACAAAGCTACCCCAGTTTGCCTTTGGCAGGGCTGTAGGGGCAAGTGCTGTTACATAGACACAGACAAAGGTACCCCAGGGAGCCTCTAGCGGGGCTGTAGGGGCAAGTGCTGTTACACACAGACAAAGCTACCCCAGGTAGCCTCTAGCAGGTCTTAGGGGCAAGTGCTGCTACAAAGACACAGACAAGCTATCCTAGGCAGCCTTTAGCAGGGCTGTAGGGGCAAGTGCTCTCATACGCATACACAGACACAGACAAAGCTACCCCAGGTAGCCTCTAGCAGGGCTGTCGGGGCAAGTGCTGTCAAAACATGCATAGACAAAGCTACCCCAGATAGCCTCTAGCGGGGCTGTAGGGGCAAGTGCTCTCATACACAGACACAGACAAAGCTACCCCAGGTACCCTCTAGCAATGCTGTAGGGGCAAGTGCTGTTACACAAACACAGACAAAGCTACCCCAGGTAGCCTCTAGCAGGGCTATAGGGGCAAGTGCTGTTACACAAACACAGACAAAGCTACCTTAGGTAGCCTCTCGCAGGGGTGTAGGGGCAATTGCTGCCACACAGATACAATAAAGCTAACCCAGATGAATTCTATAAGGGCTGTAGGGGCAAGTGCTGTCAAAACATAGATAGACAAAGCTACCCCAGGTAGCCTCTAGCTGGTTGTCGGGGCAAATGTTGTCACAGCGACACAGACAAAGCTACCCCATGGTAGACTCTTTCTGGTTGTAGGGGCAAGTGCTTTGACCAATAGCACCTATGAAGGCTACCGGCACTGTGGGTACACACACAGAGGGAGTGGGTGGCCAGCACCACCACGCCCGACCGCCTTTGTCTCTCTCCCAGTTCTAGTGATGTTTACAACACCACCACCACCATCACTCCCCACACACACACATACACAGTGCGCTAACTACTGCACCATCACTCCCCACTCACACACACAGTGCGCTAACCACTGCACCACCACTCCCCACTCAGACACACAATGCCCTAACCACTGCTCCACCACTCCCCACTCACACAGAGTGCGATAACCACTGCACCACCACTCCCCACTCACACACAGTGCGCTAACCACTGCACCACCACTCCCCACTCACACACAGTGCGCTAACCACTGCACCACCACTCCCCACACACACTCAACGTGCGCTAACCACTGCACCACCACTCCCCCACACAAATTATTTCGCGACTCAATGCTGCCCTCTTGTGGTAAAAAACTAGAATCTCACTCACCAACTCTAACACTCACCCACCCACCCATTCATCCAGACAAAGCTACCCCACGTAGCCTCTAGCTGGTTGTAGGGGCAAGTGGTGTTCCACAGACACTGACAAAGCTACCCCAGGTAGCCTTTGGCAGGGCTGTAGGGGCAAGTGCTGTTACATAGACACAGACAAAGGTACCCCAGGTAGCCTCTAGCGGGGCTGTAGGGGCAAGTGCTCTCACACAGATACAAACAAAGCTAACCCAGATAAATTCTAGCAGGGCTGTCGGGGCAAGTGCTGTAAAAACATACATAGACAAAGCTACCCCAGGTAGCCTCTAGCGGTGCTGTAGGGGCAAGTGCTCTCATACACAGACACAGACAAATCTACCCTAGGTACCCTCTAGCAATGCTGTAGGGGCAAGTGCTGTTACACAAACACAGACAAAGCTACACCAGGTAGCCTCTAGCAGGGCTATAGGGGCAAGTGCTGTTACACAAACACAGACAAAGCTACCTTAGGTAGCCTCTCGCTGGGCTGTAGGGGCAATTGCTGCCACACAGATACAAAAAAAGCTAACCCAGATAAATTCTAGCAGTGCTGTAGGGGCAAGTGCTGTCAAAACATACATAGACAAAGCTACCCCAGGTAGCCTCTAGCTGGTTGTCGGGGCAAATGTTGTCACAGAGACACAGACAAAGCTACCCCAGGTAGAATCTTTCTGGTTGTAGGGGCAAGTGCTTTGAGCAATAGCACCTATGAAGGCTACCGTCACTGTGGCTACACACACAGAGGGAGTGGGTGGCCACCACCACCACGCCCGACCGCCTTTGTCTCTCTCCCAGTTCTAGCGATGTTTACAACACCACCACCACCATCACTCCCCACACACACACACACAGTGCGCTAACCACTGCACCATCATTCCCCACTCACACACACAGTGCGCTAACCACTGCACCACCACTCCCCACTCAGACACACAATGCCCTAACCACTGCTCCACCACTCCCCACTCACATACAGTGCGCTAACCACTGCACCACCACTCCCCACTCATACACACAATGCCCTAACCACTGCTCCACCACTCCCCACTCACACAGAGTGCGATAACCACTGCACCACCACTCTCCACTCACACACAGTGCGCTAACCACTGCACCACCACTCCCCACTCACACACAGTGCGCTAACCACTGCACCACCACTCCCCACACACACTCAACGTGCGCTAACCACTGCACCACCACTCCCCCACACAAATTATTTCGCGACTCAATGCTGCCCTCTTGTGGTAAAAAACTAGAATCTCACTCACCAACTCTCCCACTCACCCACCCACCCATTCATCCAGACAAAGCTACCCCACGTAGCCTCTAGGTGGTTGTAGGGGCAAGTGCTGTTCCACAGACAATGACAAAGCTACCCCAGGTAGCCTTTGGCAGGGCTGTAGGGGCAAGTGCTGTTACATAGACACAGACAAAGGTACCCCAGGTAGCCTCTAGCGGGGCTGTAGGGGCAAGTGCTCTCACACAGATACAAACAAAGCTAACCCAGATAAATTCTACCAGGGCTGTCGGGGCAAGTGCTGTAAAAACATACATAGACAAAGCTACCCCAGGTAGCCTCTAGCGGTGCTGTAGGGGCAAGTGCTCTCATACACAGACACAGACAAATCTACCCTAGGTACCCTCTAGCAATGCTGTTGGGGCAAGTGCTGTTACACAAACACAGACAAAGCTACACCAGGTAGCCTCTAGCAGGGCTATAGGGGCAAGTGCTGTTACACAAACACAGACAAAGCTACCTTAGGTATCCTCTCGCAGGGCTTTAGGGGCAATTGCTGCCACACAGATACAAAAAAGCTAACCCAGATAAATTCTAGCAGTGCTGTAGGGGCAAGTGCTGTCAAAACATACATAGACAAAGCTACCCCAGGTAGCCTCTAGCTGGTTGTCGGGGCAAATGTTGTCACAGAGACACAGACAAAGCTACCCCAGGTAGAATCTTTCTGGTTGTAGGGACAAGTGCTTTGAGCAATAGCACCTATGAAGGCTACCGTCACAGTGGCTACACACACAGAGGGAGTGGGTGGCCACCACCACCACGCCCGACCGCCTTTGTCTCTCTCCCAGTTCTAGCGATGTTTACAACACCACCACCATCACTCCCCACACACACACACAGTGCGCTAACCACTGCACCACCACTCCCCACTCAGACACACAATGCCCTCACCACTGCTCCACCACTCCCCACTCACATACAGTGCGCTAACCACTGCACCACCACTCCCCACTCACACACAGTGCGCTAACCACTGCACCACCACTCCCCACACACACACAGTGCGCTAACCACTGGACCACCACTCCCCACTCACACACAGTGCGCTAACCACTGCACCACCACTCCCCACTCACACACAGTGCGCTAACCACTGCACCACCACTCCGCACACACACTCAACGTGCGCTAACCACTGCACCACCGCTCCTCCCACACAAATTATTTCGCGACTCACTGCTGCCCTCTTGTGGTACAAAACTAGAATCTCACTCACCAACTCACCCACTCACCCACCCATTCATCCAGACAAAGCTACCCCACGTAGCCTCTAGCTGGTTGTAGGGGCAAGTGCTGTTCCACAGACACTGACAAAGCTACCCCAGGTAGCGTTTGGCAGGGCTGTAGGGGCAAGTGCTGTTACATAGACACAGACAAAGGTACCCCAGGTAGCCTCTAGCGGAGCTGTAGGGGCAAGTGCTCTCACACAGATACAAACAAAGCTAACCCAGATAAATTCTAGCAGGGCTGTCGGGGCAAGTGCTGTAAAAACATACATAGACAAAGCTACCCCAGGTAGCCTCTAGCGGTGCTGTAGGGGCAAGTGCTCTCATACACAGACACAGACAAATCTACCCTAGGTACCCTCTAGCAATGCTGTAGGGGCAAGTGCTGTTACACAAACACAGACAAAGCTACACCAGGTAGCCTCTAGCAGGGCTATAGGGGCAAGTGCTGTTACACAAACACAGACAAAGCTACCTTAGATAGCCTCTCGCTGGGCTGTAGGGGCAATTGCTGCCACACAGATACAAAAAAGCTAACCCAGATAAATTCTAGCAGTGCTGTAGGGGCAAGTGCTGTCAAAACATACATAGACAAAGCTACCCCAGGTAGCCTCTAGCTGGTTGTCGGGGCAAATGTTGTCACAGAGACACAGACAAAGCTACCCCAGGTAGAATCTTTCTGGTTGTAGGGGCAAGTGCTTTGAGCAATAGCACCTATGAAAGCTACCGTCACTGTGGCTACACACACAGAGGGAGTGGGTGGCCACCACCACCACCACGCCCGACCGCCTTTGTCTCTCTCCCAGTTCTAGCGATGTTTACAACACCACCACCACCATCACTCCCCACACACACACACACAGTGCGCTAACCACTGCACCATCATTCCCCACTCACACACACAGTGCGCTAACCACTGCACCACCACTCCCCACTCAGACACACAATGCCCTAACCACTGCTCCACCACTCCCCACTCACATACAGTGCGCTAACCTCTGCACCACCACTCCCCACTCAGACACACAATGCCCTAACCACTGCTCCACCACTCCCCACTCACACAGAGTGCGATAACCACTGCACCACCACTCCCCACTCACACACAGTGCGCTAACCACTGCACCACCACTCCCCACTCACACACAGTGCGCTAACCACTGCACCACCACTCCCCACACACACTCAACGTGCGCTAACCACTGCACCACCACTCCCCCACACAAATTATTTCGCGACTCAATGCTGCCCTCTTGTGGTAAAAAACTAGAATCTCACTCTCCAACTCTCCCACTCACCCACCCACCCATTCATCCAGACAAAGCTACCCCACGTAGCCTCTAGCTGGTTGTAGGGGCAAGTGCTGTTCCACAGACACTGACAAAGCTACCCCAGGTAGCCTTTGGCAGGGCTGTAGGGGCAAGTGCTGTTACATAGACACAGACAAAGGTACCCCAGGTAGCCTCTAGCGGGGCTGTAGGGGCAAGTGCTCTCACACAGATACAAACAAAGCTAACCCAGATAAATTCTAGCAGGGCTGTCGGGGCAAGTGCTGTAAAAACATACATAGACAAAGCTACCCCAGGTAGCCTCTAGCGGTGCTGTAGGGGCAAGTGCTCTCATACACAGACACAGACAAATCTACCCCAGGTACCCTCTAGCAATGCTGTAGGGGCAAGTGCTGTTACACAAACACAGACAAAGCTACACCAGGTAGCCTCTAGCAGGGCTATAGGGGCAAGTGCTGTTACACAAACACAGACAAAGCTACCTTAGGTAGCCTCTCGCTGGGCTGTAGGGGCAATTGCTGCCACACAGATACAAAAAAGCTAACCCAGATAAATTCTAGCAGTGCTGTAGGGGCAAGTGCTGTCAAAACATACATAGACAAAGCTACCCCAGGTAGCCTCTAGCTGGTTGTCGGGGCAAATGTTGTCACAGAGACACAGAAAAAGCTACCCCAGGTAGAATCTTTCTGGTTGTAGGGGCAAGTGCTTTGAGCAATAGCACCTATGAAGGCTACCGTCACTGTGGCTGCACACACAGAGGGAGTGGGTGGCCACCACCACCACCACGCCCGACCGCCTTTGTCTCTCTCCCAGTTCTAGCGATGTTTACAACACCACCACCACCATCACTCCCCACACACACACACACAGTGCGCTAACCACTGCACCATCATTCCCCACTCACACACACAGTGCGCTAACCACTGCACCACCACTCCCCACTCAGACACACAATGCCCTAACCACTGCTCCACCACTCCCCACTCACATACAGTGCGCTAACCACTGCACCACCACTCCCCACTCACACACAGTGCGCTAACCACTGCACCACCACTCCCCACACACACACAGTGTGCTAACCACTGCACCACCACTCCCCACTCACACACAGTGCGCTAATCACTGCACCACCACTCCCCACTCACACACAGTGCGCTAACCACTGCACCACCACTCCGCACACACACTCAACGTGCGCTAACCACTGCACCACCGCTCCTCCCACACAAATTATTTCGCGACTCACTGCTGCCCTCTTGTGGTACAAAACTAGAATCTCACTCACCAACTCACCCACTCACCCACCCACCCATTCATCCAGACAAAGCTACCCCACGTAGCCTCTAGCTGGTTGTAGGGGCAAGTGCTGTTCCACAGACACTGACAAAGCTACCCCAGGTAGCCTTTGGCAGGGCTGTAGGGGCAAGTGCTGTTACATAGACACAGCCAAAGGTACCCCAGGTAGCCTCTAGCGGGGCTGTAGGGGCAAGTGCTCTCACACAGATACAAACAAAGCTAACCCAGATAAATTCTACCAGGGCTGTCGGGGCAAGTGTTGTCAAAACATACATAGACAAAGCTACCCCAGGTAGCCTCTAGCGGTGCTGTAGGGGCAAGTGCTCTCATACACAGACACAGACAAATCTACCCTAGGTACCCTCTAGCAATGCTGTAGGGGCAAGTGCTGTTACACAAACACAGACAAAGCTACACCAGGTAGCCTCTAGCAGGGCTATAGGGGCAAGTGCTGTTACACAAACACAGACAAAGCTACCTTAGGTAGCCTCTCGCAGGGCTTTAGGGGCAATTGCTGCCACACAGATACAAAAAAGCTAACCCAGATAAATTCTAGCAGTGCTGTAGGGGCAAGTGCTGTCAAAACATACATAGACAAAGCTACCCCAGGTAGCCTCTAGCTGGTTGTCGGGGCAAATGTTGTCACAGAGACACAGACAAAGCTACCCCAGGTAGAATCTTTCTGGTTGTAGGGACAAGTGCTTTGAGCAATAGCACCTATGAAGGCTACCGTCACAGTGGCTACACACACAGAGGGAGTGGGTGGCCACCACCACCACGCCCGACCGCCTTTGTCTCTCTCCCAGTTCTAGCGATGTTTACAACACCACCACCATCACTCCCCACACACACACACACAGTGCGCTAACCACTGCACCACCACTCCCCACTCAGACACACAATGCCCTCACCACTGCTCCACCACTCCCCACTCACATACAGTGCGCTAACCACTGCACCACCACTCCCCACTCACACACAGTGCGCTAACCACTGCACCACCACTCCCCACACACACACAGTGCGCTAACCACTGGACCACCACTCCCCACTCACACACAGTGCGCTAACCACTGCACCACCACTCCCCACTCACACACAGTGCGCTAACCACTGCACCACCACTCCGCACACACACTCAACGTGCGCTAACCACTGCACCACCGCTCCTCCCACACAAATTATTTCGCGACTCACTGCTGCCCTCTTGTGGTACAAAACTAGAATCTCACTCACCAACTCACCCACTCACCCACCCACCCATTCATCCAGACAAAGCTACCCCACGTAGCCTCTAGCTGGTGGTAGGGGCAAGTGCTGTTCCACAGACACTGACAAAGCTACCCCAGGTAGCCTTTGGAAGGGCTGTAGGGGGAAGTGCTCTTACATAGACACAGACAAAGGTACCCCAGGTAGCCTCTAGCGGGGCTGTAGGGGCAAGTGCTCTCACACAGATACAAACAAAGCTAACCCAGATAAATTCTAGCAGGGCTGTCGGGGCAGGTGCTGTCAAAACATACATAGACAAAGCTACCCCAGGTAGCCTCTAGCGGGGCTGTAGGGGCAAGTGCTCTCATACACAGACACAGACAAAGCTACCCCAGGTACCCTCTAGCAATGCTGTAGGGGCAAGTGCTGTTACACAAACACAGACAAATCTACCCCAGGTAGCCTCTATGAGGGCTAAAAGGGGCAAGTGCTGTTACACAAACACAGACAAAACTACCATGGGTAGCCTCTCGCAGGGCTGTAGGGGCAATTGCTGCCACACAGATACAAAAAAGCTAACCTAGATAAATTCTAGCAGTGCTGTAGGGGCAAGTGCTGTCAAAACATACATAGACAAAGCTACCCCAGGTAGCTTCTAGCTGGTTGTCGGGGCAAATGTTGTCACAGCGACACAGACAAAGCTACCCCAGGTAGAATATTTCTGGTTGTAGGGGCAAGTGCTTTGAGCAATAGCACCTATGAAGGCTACCGTCACTGTGGCTACACACACAGAGGGAGTGGGTGGCCAGCACCACCACGCCCGACCGCCTTTGTCTCTCTCCCAGTTCTAGTGATGTTTACAACACCACCACCACCATCACTCCCCACACACACACACAGTGCGCTAACCACTGCACCATCACTCCCCACTCACACACACAGTGCGCTAACCACTGCACCACCACTCCCCACTCAGACACACAATGCCCTAACCACTGCTCCACCACTCCCCACTCACACAGAGTGCGCTAACCACTGCACCACCACTCCCCACTCACACACAGTGCGCTAACCACTGCACGAACCACTTCCCACTCACACACAGTGCGCTAACCACTGCACCACCACTCCCCACACACACTCAACGTGCGCTAACCACTGCACCACCACTCCCCACTCAGACACACAATGCCCTAACCACTGCTCCACCACTCCCCACTCACACAGAGTGCGCTAACCACTGCACCACCACTCCCCACTCACACACAGTGCGCTAACCACTGCACCACCACTCCCCACTCACACACAGTGCGCTAACCACTGCACCACCACTCCCCACACACACTCAACGTGCGCTAACCACTGCACCACCACTCCCCCACACAAATTATTTCGCGACTCAATGCTGCCCTCTTGTGGTAAAAAACTAGAATCTCACTCACCAACTCTCCCACTCACCCACCCACCCATTCATCCAGAAAAAGCTACCCCACGTAGCCTCTAGCTGGTTGTAGGGGCAAGTGCTGTTCCACAGACACTGACAAAGCTACCCCAGGTAGCCTTTGGCAGGGCTGTAGGGGCAAGTGCTGTTACATAGACACAGACAAAGGTACCCCAGGTAGCCTCTAGCGGGGTTGTAGGGGCAAGTGCTCTCACACAGATACAAACAAAGCTAACCCAGATAAATTCTAGCAGGGCTGTCGGGGCAAGTGCTGTAAAAACATACATAGACAAAGCTACCCCAGGTAGCCTCTAGCGGTGCTGTAGGGGCAAGTGCTCTCATACACAGACACAGACAAATCTACCCTAGGTACCATCTAGCAATGCTGTAGGGGCAAGTGCTGTTACACAAACACAGACAAAGCTACACCAGGTAGCCTCTAGCAGGGCTATAGGGGCAAGTGCTGTTACACAAACACAGACAAAGCTACCTTAGGTAGCCTCTCGCTGGGCTGTAGGGGCAATTGCTGCCACACAGATACAAAAAAGCTAACCCAGATAAATTCTAGCAGTGCTGTAGGGGCAAGTGCTGTCAAAACATACATAGACAAAGCTACCCCAGGTAGCCTCTAGCTGGTTGTCGGGGCAAATGTTGTCACAGAGACACAGACAAAGCTACCCCAGGTAGAATCTTTCTGGTTGTAGGGGCAAGTGCTTTGAGCAATAGCACCTATGAAGGCTACCGTCACTGTGGCTACACACACAGAGGGAGTGGGTGGCCACCACCACCACCACGCCCGACCGCCTTTGTCTCTCTCCCAGTTCTAGCGATGTTTACAACACCACCACCACCATCACTCCCCACACACACACACACAGTGCGCTAACCACTGCACCATCATTCCCCACTCACACACACAGTGCGCTAACCACTGCACCACCACTCCCCACTCAGACACACAATGCCCTAACCACTGCTCCACCACTCCCCACTCACATACAGTGCGCTAACCACTGCACCACCACTCCCCACTCACACACAGTGCGCTAACCACTGCACCACCACTCCCCACACACACACAGTGTGCTAACCACTGCACCACCACTCCCCACTCACACACAGTGCGCTAACCACTGCACCACCACTCCGCACACACACTCAACGTGCGCTAACCACTGCACCACCGCTCCTCCCACACAAATTATTTCGCGACTCACTGCTGCCCTCTTTTGGTACAAAACTAGAATCTCACTCACCAACTCACCCACTCACCCACCCACCCATTCATCCAGACAAAGCTACCCCACGTAGCCTCTAGCTGGTTGTAGGGGCAAGTGCTGTTCCACAGACACTGACAAAGCTACCCCAGGTAGCCTTTGGCAGGGCTGTAGGGGCAAGTGCTGTTACATAGACACAGCCAAAGGTACCCCAGGTAGCCTCTAGCGGGGGCTGTAGGGGCAAGTGCTCTCACACAGATACAAACAAAGCTAACCCAGATAAATTCTACCAGGGCTGTCGGGGCAAGTGCTGTCAAAACATACATAGACAAAGCTACCCCAGGTAGCCTCTAGCGGTGCTGTAGGGGCAAGTGCTCTCATACACAGACACAGACAAATCTACCCTAGGTACCCTCTAGCAATGCTGTAGGGGCAAGTGCTGTTACACAAACACAGACAAAGCTACACCAGGTAGCCTCTAGCAGGGCTATAGGGGCAAGTGCTGTTACACAAACACAGACAAAGCTACCTTAGGTAGCCTCTCGCAGGGCTTTAGGGGCAATTGCTGCCACACAGATACAAAAAAGCTAACCCAGATAAATTCTAGCAGTGCTGTAGGGGCAAGTGCTGTCAAAACATACATAGACAAAGCTACCCCAGGTAGCCTCTAGCTGGTTGTCGGGGCAAATGTTGTCACAGAGACACAGACAAAGCTACCCCAGGTAGAATCTTTCTGGTTGTAGGGACAAGTGCTTTGAGCAATAGCACCTATGAAGGCTACCGTCACAGTGGCTACACACACAGAGGGAGTGGGTGGCCACCACCACCACGCCCGACCGCCTTTGTCTCTCTCCCAGTTCTAGCGATGTTTACAACACCACCACCATCACTCCCCACACACACACACACAGTGCGCTAACCACTGCACCACCACTCCCCACTCAGACACACAATGCCCTCACCACTGCTCCACCACTCCCCACTCACATACAGTGCGCTAACCACTGCACCACCACTCCCCACTCACACACAGTGCGCTAACCACTGCACCACCACTCCCCACACACACACAGTGCGCTAACCACTGGACCACCACTCCCCACTCACACACAGTGCGCTAACCACTGCACCACCACTCCCCACTCACACACAGTGCGCTAACCACTGCACCACCACTCCGCACACACACTCAACGTGCGCTAACCACTGCACCACCGCTCCTCCCACACAAATTATTCCGCGACTCACTGCTGCCCTCTTGTGGTACAAAACTAGAATCTCACTCACCAACTCACCCACTCACCCACCCACCCATTCATCCAGACAAAGCTACCCCAGGTAGCCTTTGGCAGGGCTGTAGGGGCAAGTGCTGTTACATAGACACAGACAAAGGTACCCCAGGTAGCCTCTAGCGGGGCTGTAGGGGCAAGTGCTCTCACACAGATACAAACAAAGCTAACCCAGATAAATTCTAGCAGGGCTGTCGGGGCAAGTGCTGTCAAAACATACATAGACAAAGCTACCCCAAGTAGCCTCTAGCGGGGCTGTAGGGGCAAGTGCTCTCATACACAGACACAGACAAAGCTACCCCAGGTACGCTCTAGCAATGCTGTAGGGGCAAGTGCTGTTACACAAACACAGACAAAGCTACCCCAGGTAGCCTCTATGAGGGCTAAAAGGGGCAAGTGCTGTTACACAAACACAGACAAAACTACCTTGGGTAGCCTCTCGCAGGGCTGTAGGGGCAATTGCTGCCACACAGATACAAAAAAGCTAACCCAGATAAATTCTAGCAGTGCTGTAGGGGCAAGTGCTGTCAAAACATACATAGACAAAGCTACCCCATGTAGCCTCTAGCTGGTTGTCGGGGCAAATGTTGTCACAGCGACACAGACAAAGCTACCCCAGGTAGAATCTTTCTGGTTGTAGGGGCAAGTGCTTTGAGCAATAGCACCTATGAAGGCTACCGTCACTGTGGCTACACACACAGAGGGAGTGGGTGGCCAGCACCACCACGCCCGACCGCCTTTGTCTCTCTCCCAGTTCTAGTGATGTTTACAACACCACCACCACCATCACTCCCCACACACACACACAGTGCGCTAACCACTGCACCATCACTCCCCACTCACACACACAGTGCGCTAACCACTGCACCACCACTCCCCACTCAGACACACAATGCCCTAACCACTGCTCCACCACTCCCCACTCACACAGAGTGCGCTAACCACTGCACCACCACTCCCCACTCACACACAGTGCGCTAACCACTGCATGAACCACTTCCCACTCACACACAGTGCGCTAACCACTGCACCACCACTCCCCACACACACTCAACGTGCGCTAACCACTGCACCACCACTCCCCCCACACAAATTATTTCGCGACTCAATGCTGCCCGCTTGTGGTAAAAAACTAGAATCTCACTCACCAACTCACCCACTCACCCACCCACCCATTCATCCAGACAAAGCTACCCCACGTAGCCTCTAGCTGGTTGTAGGGGCAAGTGCTGTTCCACAGACACTGACAAAGCTACCCCAGGTAGCCTTTGGCAGGGCTGTAGGGGCAAGTGCTGTGAGCAATAGCACCTATGAAGGCTACCGGCACTGTGGCTACACACACAGAGGGAGTGGGTGGCCAGCACCACCACGCCCGACCGCCTTTGTCTCTCTCCCAGTTCTAGCGATGTTTACAACACCACCACCACCATCACTCCCCACACACACACACAGTGCGCTAACCACTGCACCATCACTCCCCACTCACACACACAGTGCGCTAACCACTGAACCACCACTCCCCACTCAGACACACAATGCCCTAACCACTGCTCCACCACTCCCCACACACCCACAGTGCGATAACCACTGCACCACCACTCCCCACTCACACACAGTGCGCTAACCACTGCACCACCACTCCCCACTCACACACAGTGCGCTAACCACTGCACCACCACTCCGCACACACACTCAACGTGCGCTAACCACTGCACCACCGCTCCTCCCACACAAATTATTTCGCCACTCACTGCTGCCCTCTTGTGGTACAAAACTAGAATCTCACTCACCAACTCACCCACTCACCCACCCACCCATTCATCCAGACAAAGCTACCCCACATAGCCTCTAGCTGGTGGTAGGGGCAAGTGCTGTTCCACAGACACTGACAAAGCTACCCCAGGTAGCCTTTGGCAGGGCTGTAGGGGCAAGTGCTGTTACATAGACACAGACAAAGGTACCCCAGGTAGCCTCTAGCGGGGCTGTAGGGGCAAGTGCTCTCACACAGATACAAACAAAGCTAACCCAGATAAATTCTAGCAGGGCTGTCGGGGCAGGTGCTGTCAAAACATACATAGACAAAGCTACCCCAGGTAGCCTCTAGCGGGGCTGTAGGGGCAAGTGCTCTCATACACAGACACAGACAAAGCTACCCCAGGTACCCTCTAGCAATGCTGTAGGGGCAAGTGCTGTTACACAAACACAGACAAAGCTACCCCAGGTAGCCTCTATGAGGGCTAAAAGGGGCAAGTGCTGTTACACAAACACAGACAAAACTACCATGGGTAGCCTCTCGCAGGGCTGTAGGGGCAATTGCTGCCACACAGATACAAAAAAGCTAACCTAGATAAATTCTAGCAGTGCTGTAGGGGCAAGTGCTGTCAAAACATACATAGACAAAGCTACCCCAGGTAGCTTCTAGCTGGTTGTCGGGGCAAATGTTGTCACAGCGACACAGACAAAGCTACCCCAGGTAGAATCTTTCTGGTTGTAGGGGCAAGTGCTTTGAGCAATAGCACCTATGAAGGCTACCGTCACTGTGGCTACACACACAGAGGGAGTGGGTGGCCAGCACCACCACGCCCGACCGCCTTTGTCTCTCTCCCAGTTCTAGTGATGTTTACAACACCACCACCACCATCACTCCCCACACACACACACAGTGCGCTAACCACTGCACCATCACTCCCCACTCACACACACAGTGCGCTAACCACTGCACCACCACTCCCCACTCAGACACACAATGCCCTAACCACTGCTCCACCACTCCCCACTCACACAGAGTGCGCTAACCACTGCACCACCACTCCCCACTCACACACAGTGCGCTAACCACTGCACGAACCACTTCCCACTCACACACAGTGCGCTAACCACTGCACCACCACTCCCCACACACACTCAACGTGCGCTAACCACTGCACTACCACTCCCCCCACACAAATTATTTCGCGACTCAATGCTGCCCTCTTGTGGTAAAAAACTAGAATCTCACTCACCAACTCACCCACTCACCCACCCACCCATTCATCCAGACAAAGCTACCCCACGTAGCCTCTAGCTGGTTGTAGGGGCAAGTGCTGTTCCACAGACACTGACAAAGCTACCCCAGGTAGCGTTTGGCAGGGCTGTAGGGGCAAGTGCTGTTACATAGACACAGACAAAGGTACCCCAGGTAGCCTCTAGCGGGGCTGTAGGGGCAAGTGCTCTCACACAGATACAAACAAAGCTAACCCAGATAAATTCTAGCAGGGCTGTCGGGGCAAGTGCTGTCAAAACATACATAGACAAAGCTACCCCAGGTAGCCTCTAGCGGGGCTGTAGGGGCAAGTGCTCTCATACACAGACAGAGACAAATCTACACTAGGTACCCTCTAGCAATGCTGTAGGGGCAAGTGCTGTTACACAAACACAGACATACCTACACCAGGTAGCCTCTAGCAGGGCTATAGGGGCAAGTGCTGTTACACAAACACAGACAAAGCTACCTTAGGTAGCCTCTCGCAGGGCTGTAGGGGCAATTGCTGCCACACAGATACAAAAAAGCTAACCCAGATAAATTCTAGCAGTGCTGTAGGGGCAAGTGCTGTCAAAACATACATAGACAAAGCTACCCCAGGTAGCCTCTAGCTGGTTGTCGGGGCAAATGTTGTCACAGAGACACAGACAAAGCTACCCCAGGTAGAATCTTTCTGGTTGTAGGGGCAAGTGCTTTGATCAATAGCACCTATGAAGGCTACCGGCACTGTGGATACACACACAGAGGGAGTGGGTGGCCAGCACCACCACGCCCGACCGCCTCTGTCTCTCTCCCAGTTCTAGCGATGTTTACAACACCACCACCACCACCATCACTCCCCACACACACACACAGTGCGCTAACCACAGCACCATCACTCCCCACTCACACACACAGTGCGCTAACCACTGCACCATCACTCCCCACTCAGACACACAATGCCCTAACCACTGCTTCACCACTCCCCACTCACACACAGTGCGCTAAGCACTGCACCACCACTCCCCACTCACACACAGTGCGCTAACCACTGCACCACCACTCCCCACACACACTCAACGTGCGCTAACCACTGCACCACCACTCCCCCCACACAAATTATTTCGCGACTCAATGCTGCCCTCTTTTGGTAAAAACTAGAATCTCACTCACCAACTCACCCCCTCACTCAACTACCCACCCACTCATCCAGACAAAGCTACCCCAGGTAGCCTCTAGCTGGCTGTGGGGGCAAGCGCTGTTCCACAGACACTGACAAAGCTACCCCAGGTAGCCTTTGGCAGGGGTGTAGGGGCAAGTGCTTTTACATAGACACAGACAAGGTAGCCCAGGTAGCCTCTAGCGCGGCTGTAGAGGCTAGTGCTGTTACTCTCAGAGAAAGCTACCCCAGGTAGCCTCTAGCAGGGCTGTAGGGGCAAGTGCTGTTACACAAACACATACAAAGCTACCCCAGGTAGCCTCTAGCAGGGCTGTAGGGGCAAGTGCTATTACACAAACACATACAAAGCTACCTTACGTAGCCTCTCGCAGGGCTGTGGGGTAAGTGCTCTCACACAGATACAAACAAAGCTAACCCAGATAAATTCTAGCAGGGATGTCGGGGCAGGTGCTGTCAAAACATACATAGACAAAGCTACCCCAGGTAGCCTCTAGCGGGGCTGTAGAGGCAAGTGCTCTCATACACAGACACAGACAAAGCTACCCCAGGTACCCTCTAGCAATGCTGTAGGGGCAAGTGCTGTTACACAAACACAGACAAAGCTACCCCATGTAGCCTCTAGCAATGCTGTAGGGGCAAGTGCTGTTACACAAACACAGACAAAGCTACCTTAGGTAGCCTCTCGCAGGGCCGTAGGGGCAATTGCTGCCACACAGATACAAAAAAGCTAACCCAGATAAATTCTAGCAGGGCTGTAGGGGCAAGTGCTGTCAAAACATACATATGACAAAGCTACCCCAGGTAGCCTCTAGCTGGTTGTCGGGGCAAATTTTGTCACATAGACACAGACAAAGCTACCCCAGGTAGACTCTTTATGGTTGTAGGGGCAAGTGCTTTGAGCAATAGCACCTATGAAGGCTACCGGCACTGTGGCTACACACACAGAGGGAGTGGGTGGCCAGCACCACCACGCCCGACCGCCTTTGTCTCTCTCCCAGTTCTTGCGAGGTTTACAACACCACCACCACCATCACTCCCCACACACACACACAGTGCGCTATCCACTGCACCATCACTCCCCACTCACACACACAGTGCGCTAACCACTGCACCACCACTCCCCACTCAGACACACAATGCCCTAACCACTGCTCCACCACTCCCCACTCACACACAGTGCGCTAACCACTGCACCACCACTCCCCACTCACACACAGTGCGCTAACCACTGCACCACCACTCCCCACTCACACACAGTGCGCTAACCACTGCACCACCACTCCCCACACACACTCAACGTGCGCTAACCACTGCACCACCACTCCCCACAAACAAATTATTTCGCGACTCAATGCTGCCCTCTTGTGGTACAAAATGAGAATCTCACTCACCAACTCACCCCCTCACTCAACCACCCACCCACTCATCCAGACAAAGCTACCCCAGGTAGCCGCTAGTTGGCTGTGGGGGCAAGTGCTGTTCCACAAACACTGACAAAGCTACCCCAGGTAGCCTTTGCCAGGGCTGTAGGGGCAAGTGCTGTTACATAGACACAGACAAAGCTACCCCAGGTAGCCTTTAGCGTGACTGTAGAGGCTAGTGCTTTTGCACACAGAGAAAGCTACCCCAGGTAGCCTCTAGCAGGGCTGTAGGGGCAAGTGCTGTTACACAAACACATACAAAGCTACCCCAGGTAGCCTCTAGCAGGGCTGTAGGGGCAAGTGCTGTTACACAAACACATACAAAGCTACCTTAGGTAGCCTCTCGCAGTGCTGTGGGGCAAGTGCTCTCACACAGTTACAAACAAAGCTAACCCAGATAAATTCTAGCAGGGCTGTCGGGGCAAGTGCTGTCAAAACATACATAGACAAAGCTACCCCAGGTAGCCTCTAGCGGGGCTGTAGGGGCAAGTGCTCTCATACACAGACACAGACAATGCTACCCCAGGCACCCTCTAGCAATGCTGTAGGGGCAAGTGCTGTTACACAAACACAGAAAAAGCTACCCCATGTAGCCTCTAGCAGGGCTATAGGGGCAAGTGCTGTTACACAAACACAGACAAAGCTACCTTAGGTAGCCTCTCGCAGGGCAGTAGGGGCAATTGCTGCCACACAGATACAAAAAAGCTAACCCAGAAAAATTCTAGCAGTGCTGTAGGGGCAAGTGCTGTCAAAACATACATAGACAAACCTACCCCAGGTAGCCTCTAGCTGGTTGTCGGGGCAAATGTTGTCACAGAGACACAGACAAAGCTACCCCAGGTAGAATCTTTCTGGTTGTAGGGGCAAGTGCTTTGAGCAATAGCACCTATGAAGGCTACCGGCACTGTGGATACACACACAGAGGGAGTGGGTGGCCAGCACCACCACGCCCGACCGCCTTTGTCTCTCTCGCAGTTCTAGCGATGTTTACAACACCACCACCACCATCACTCCCCACACACACACACAGTGCGCTAACCACTGCACCATCACTCCCCACTCACACACACAGTGCGCTAACCACTGCACCACCACTCCCCACTCAGACACACAATGCCCTAACCACTGCTCCACCACTCCCCACTCACACAGAGTGCGCTAACCACTGCACCACCACTCCCCACTCACACACAGTGCGCTAACCACTGCACCACCACTCCCCACTCACACACAGTGCGCTACCCACTGCACCACCACTCCCCACACACACTGAACGTGCGCTAACCACTGCACCACCACTCCCCCCACACAAATTATTTCGCGACTCAATGCTGCCCTCTTGTGGTAAAAACTAGAATCTCATTCACCAACTCACCCCCTCACTCAACCACCCACCCACTCATCCAGACAAAGCTACCCCAGGTAGCCTCTAGCTGGCTGTGGGGGCAAGTGCTGTTCCACAGACACTGACAAAGCTACCCCAGGTAGCCTTTAGCAGGGCTGTAGGGGCAAGTGCTGTTACATAGACACAGACAACGCTACCCCAGGTAGCCTCTAGCGCGGCTGTAGGGGCTAGTGCTTTTACACACAGAGAAAGCTACCCCAGGTAGCCTCTAGCAGGGCTGTAGGGGCAAGTGCTTTTACACAAACACAGACAAAGCTACCTTAGGTAGCCTCTCGCAGGGCTGTAGGGCCAAGTGCTGTCACACAGATACAAACAAAGCTAACCCAGATACATTCTATCAGGGCTGTCGGGGCAAGTGCTGTCAAAACATACATAGACAAAGCTACCCCAGGTAGCCTCTAGCGGGGCTGTAGGGGCAAGTGCTCTCATACACAGACACAGACAAAGCTACCCCAGGTACCCTCTAGCAATGCTGTAGGGGCAAGTGCTGTTACACAAACACAGACAAAGCTACCTTAGGTAGCCTCTCGCAGGGCTGTAGGGGCAATTGCTGCCACACAGATACAAAAAAGCTAACCCAGATAAATTCTAGCAGGGCTGTAGGGGCAAGTGCTGTCAAAACATACATAGACAAAGCTACCCCAGGTAGCCTCTAGCTGGTTGTCGGGGCAAATGTTGTCACAGAGACACAGACAAAGCTACCCCAGGTAGACTCTTTCTGGTTGTAGGGGCAAGTGCTTTGAGCAATAGCACCTATGAAGGCTACCGGCACTGTGGCTACACACACAGAGGGAGTGGGTGGCCAGCACCACCACGCCCGACCGCCTTTGTCTCTCTCCCAGTTCTAGCGATGTTTACAACACCACCACCATCACTCCCCACACACACACACACACATTGCGCTAACCACTGCACCACCACTCCCCACTCACACACAGTGCGCTAACCACTGCACCACCACTCTCCACTCACACACAGTGCGCTAACCACTGCACCACCACTCCCCACACACACTCAACGTGCGCTAACCACTGCACCACCACTCCCCCCACACAAATTATTTCGCGACTCAATGCTGCCCTCTTGTGGTAAAAACTAGAATCTCACTCACCAACTCACCCCCTCACTCAAACACCCACCCACTCATCCAGACAAAGCTACCCCCAGGTAGCCTCTAGCTGGATGTGGGGGCAAGTGCTGTTCCACAGACACTGACAAAGCTACCCCAGGTAGCCTTTGGCAGGGCTGTAGGGGCAAGTACTTTTACATAGACACAGACAAAGCAACCCCAGGTAGCCTCTAGCAGGGCTGTAGGGGCAAGTGCTGTTACACAAACACAGACAAAGCTACCCCACGTAGCCTCTAGCAGGGCTGTAGGGGCAAGTGCTGTTACACAAACACAGACAAAGCTACCTTAGGTAGCCTGTCGCGGGGCTGTAGGGGCAAGTGCTCTCACACAGATACAAACAAAGCTCACCCAGATAAATTCTAGCAGAGCTGTCGGGGCAAGTGCTGTCAAAACATACATAGACAAAGCTACCCCAGGTAGCCTCTAGCTGGTTGTCGGGGCAAATGTTGTCACAGAGACACAGACAAAGCTACCCCAGGTAGAATCTTTCTGGTTGTAGGGGCAAGTGCTTTGAGCAATAGCACCTATGAAGGCTACCGTCACTGTGGCTACACACACAGAGGGAGTGGGTGGCCACCACCACCAGGCCCGACCGCCTTTGTCTCTCTCCCAGTTCTAGCGATGTTTACAACACCACCACCACCATCACTCCCCACACACACACACAGTGCGCTAACCACTGCACCATCATTCCCCACTCACACACACAGTGCGCTAACCACTGCACCACCACTCCCCACTCAGACACACAATGCCATAACCACTGCTCCACCACTCCCCACTCACATACAGTGCGCTAACCACTGCACTACCGCTCCACACTCACACACAGTGCGCTAACCACTGCACCACCACTCCCCACACACACACACAGTGCGATAACCACTGCACCACCACTCCCCACTCACACACAGTGCGCTAACCACTGCACCACCACTCCCCACTCAAACACAGTGCGCTAACCACTGCACCACCACTCCCCACACACACTCAACGTGCGCTAACCACTGCACCACCACTCCTCCCACACAAATTATTTCGCGACTCAATGCTGCCCTCTTGTGGTAAAAAACTAGAATCTCACTCACCAACTCTCCCACTCACCCACCCACCCATTCATCCAGGCAAAGCTACCCCACGTAGCCTCTAGCTGGTTGTAGGGGCAAGTGCTGTTCCACAGACACTGACAAAGCTACCCCAGGTAGCCTTTGGCAGGGCTGTAGGGGCAAGTGCTGTTACATAGACACAGACAAAAGTACCCCAGGTAGCCTCTAGCGGGGCTGTAGGGGCAAGTGCTCTCACACAGATACAAACAAAGCTAACCCAGATAAATTCTAGCAGGGCTGTCGGGGCAAGTGCTGTCAAAACATACATAGACAAAGCTACCCCAGGTAGCCTCTAGCGGGGCTGTAGGGGCAAGTGCTCTCATACACAGACACAGACAAATCTACCCTAGGTACCCTCTAGCAATGCTGTAGGGGCAAGTGCTGTTACACAAACACAGACAAAGCTACACCAGGTAGCCTCTAGCAGGGCTATAGGGGCAAGTGCTGTTACACAAACACAGACAAAGCTACCTTAGGTAGCCTCTCGCAGGGCTGTAGGGACAATTGCTGCCACACAGATACAAAAAAGTTAACCCAGATAAATTCTAGCAGTGCTGTAGGGGCAAGTGCTGTCAAAACATACATAGACAAAGCTACCCCAGGTAGCCTCTAGCTGGTTGTCGGGGCAAATGTTGTCACAGAGACACAGACAAAGCTACCCCAGGTAGATTCTTTCTGGTTGTAGGGGCAAGTGCTTTGAGCAATAGCACCTATGAAGGCTACCGTCACTGTGGCTACACACACAGAGGGAGTGGGTGGCCACCACCACCACGCCCGACCGCCTTTGTCTCTCTCCCAGTTCTAGCGATGTTTACAACACCACCACCACCATCACTCCCCACACACACACACACAGTGCGCTAACCACTGCGCCATCATTCCCCACTCACACACACAGTGCGCTAACCACTGCACCACCACTCCCCACTCAGACACACAATGCCCTAACCACTGCTCCACCACTCCCCACTCACATACAGTGCGCTAACCACTGCACCACCACTCCCCACTCACACACAGTGCGCTAACCACTGCACCACCACTCCCCACACACACACAGTGCGCTAACCACTGCACCACCACTCCCCACTCACACACAGTGCGCTAAACACTGCACCACCACTCCCCACTCACACACAGTGCGCTAACCACTGCACCACCACTCCGCACGCACACTCAACGTGCGCTAACCACTGCACCACCGCTCCTCCCACACAAATTATTTCGCGACTAACTGCTGCCCTCTTGTGGTACAAAACTAGAATCTCACTCACCAACTCACCCACTCACCCACCCACCCATTCATCCAGACAAAGCTACCCCACGTAGCCTCTACCTGGTTGTAGGCGCAAGTGCTGTGCCACGGACACTGACAAAGCTACCCCAGGTAGCCTTGGGCAGGGCTGTAGGGGCAAGTGCTGTTACATAGACACAGACAAAGGTACCCCAGGTAGCCTCTAGCGGGGCTGTAGGGGCAAGTGCTCTCATACACAGACACAGACAAATCTACCCAGGTACCCTCTAGCAATGCTGTAGGGGCAAGTGCTGTTACACAAACACAGACAAAGCTACCCCAGGTAGCCTCTAGCAGGGCTATAGGGGCAAGTGCTGTTACACAAACACAGACAAAGCTACCTTAGGTAGCCTCTCGCAGGGCTGTAGGGGCAATTGCTGCCACACAGATACAAAAAAGCTAACCCAGATAAATTCTAGCAGTGCTGTAGGGGCAAGTGCTGTCAACACATACATAGACAAAGCTACCCCAGGTAGCCTCTAGCTGGTTGTCGGGGCAAATGTTGTCACAGAGACACAGACAAAGCTACCCCAGGTAGAATCTTTCTGGTTGTAGGGGCAAGTGCTTTGAGCAATAGCACCTATGAAGGCTACCGTCACTGTGGCTACACACACAGAGGGAGTGGGTGGCCACCACCACCACGCCCGACCGCCTTTGTCTCTCTCCCAGTTCTAGCGATGTTTACAACACCACCACCACCATCACTCCCCACACACACACACACAGTGCGCTAACCACTGCACCTTCATTCCCCACTCACACACACAGTGCGCTAACCACTGCACCACCACTCCCCACTCAGACACACAATGCCATAACCACTGCTCCACCACTCCCCACTCACATACAGTGCGCTAACCACTGCACACCGCTCCACACTCACACACAGTGCGCTGACCACTGCACCACCACTCCCCACACACACACACAGTGCGATAACCACTGCACCACCACTCCCCACTCACACACAGTGCGCTAACCACTGCACCACCACTCCCCACTCAAACACAGTGCGCTAACCACTGCACCACCACTCCCCACACACACTCAACGTGCGCTAACCACTGCACCACCACTCCTCCCACACAAATTATTTCGCGACTCAATGCTGCCCTCTTGTGGTACAAAACTAGAATCTCACTCACCAACTCACCCACTCACCCACCCACCCATTCATCCAGACAAAGCTACCCCAGGTAGCCTCTAGCTGGCTGTGGGGGCAAGTGCTGTTCCACAGACACTGACAAACTACCCCAGGTAGCCTTTGGCAGGGCTGTAGGGGCAAGTGCTGTTACATAGACACAGACAAAGCTACCCCAGGTAGCCTCTAGCGCGGCTGTAGAGGCTAGTGCTGTTACACTCAGAGAAAGCTACCCCAGGTAGCCTCTAGCAGGGCTGTAGGGGCAAGTGCTCTTACACAAACACAGACAAAGCTACCACAGGTAGCCTCTAGCGGTGCTGTAGGGGCAAGTGCTCTCATACACAGACACAGACAAAGCTACCCCAGGTACCCTCTAGCAATGCTGTAGGGGCAAGTGCTGTTACACAAACACAGACAAAGCTACCCCAGGTAGCCTCTAGCAGGGCTATAGGGGCAAGTGCTGTTACACAAACACAGACAAAGCTACCTTAGATAGCCGCTCGCAGGGCTGTAGGGGCAAGTGCTGCCACACAGATACAAAAAAGCTAACCCAGATAAATTCTAGCAGGGCTGTAGGGGCAAGTGCTGTCAAAACATACATAGACAAAGCTACCCCAGGTAGCCTCTAGCTGGTTGTCGGGGCAAATGTTGTCACAGAGACACAGACAAAGCTACCCCAGGTAGACTCTTTCTGGTTGTAGGGGCAAGTGCTTTGAGCAATAGCACCTATGAAGGCTACCGGTACTGTGGCTACACACACAGAGGGAGTGGGTGACCAGCACCACCACGCCCGACCGCCTTTGTCTCTCTCCCAGTTCTAGCGATGTTTACAACACCACCACCACCATCACTCCCCACACACACACACACACAGTGCGCTAACCACTGCACCATCACTCCCCACTCACACAAACAGTGCGCTAACCACTGCACCACCACTCCCCACTCAGACACACAATGCCCTAACCACTGCTCCACCACTCCCCACTCACACACAGTGCGCTAACCACTGCACCACCACTCCCCACTCACACACAGTGCGCTAACCACTGCACCACCACTCCCCACACACACTCAACGTGTGCTAACCACTGCACCACCACTCCCCCCACACAAATTATTTCGCGACTCAATGCTGCCCTCTTGTGGTAAAAATTAGAATCTCACTCACCAACTCAACCCCTCACTCAACCACCCACCCACTCATCCAGACAAAGCTACCCCAGGTAGCCTCTAGCTGGCTGTGGGGGCAAGTGCTGTTACACAGACACTGACAAAGCTACCCCAGGTAGCCTCTAGCAGGGCTGTAGGGGCAAGTGCTGTTACACAAACACATACAAAGCTACCCCAGGTAGCCTCTAGCAGGGCTGTAGGGGCAAGTGCTGTTACACAAACACAGACAAAGCTACCTTAGGTAGCCTCTCGCAGGGCTGTAGGGGCAAGTGCTCTCACACAGATACAAACAAAGCTAACCCAGATAAATTCTAGCAGGGCTGTCGGGGCAAGTGCTGTCAAAACATACATAGACAAAGCTACCCCAGGTAGTCTCTAGCGGGGCTGTAGGGGCAAGTGCTCTCATACACAGACACAGACAAAGCTACCCCAGGTACCCTCTAGCAATGCTGTAGGGGCAAGTGCTATTACACAAACACAGACAAAGCTACCCCAGGTAGCCTCTAGCAGGGCTATAGGAGCAAGTGCTGTTACACAAACACAGACAAAGCTACCTTAGGTAGCCTCTCGCAGGGCTGTAGGGGCAAGTGCTGCCACACAGATACAAAAAAGCTAACCCAGATAAATTCTAGCAGGGCTGTAGGGGCAAGTGCTGTCAAAACATACATAGACAAACCTACCCCAGGTAGCCTCTAGCTGGTTGTCGGGGCAAATGTTGTCACAGAGACACAGACAAAGCTACCCCAGGTAGACTCTTTCTGGTTGTAGGGGCAAGTGCTGTGAGCAATAGCGCCTATGAAGGCTACCGGCACTGTGGCTACACACACAGAGGGAGTGGGTGGCCAGCACCACCACGCCCGACCGCCTTTGTCTCTCTCCCAGTTCTAGCGATGTTTACAACACCACCACCACCATCACTCCCCACACACACACAGTGCGCTAACCACTGCACCATCACTCCCCACTCACACACACAGTGCGCTAACCACTGCACCACCACTCCCCACTCAGACACACAATGCCCTAACCACTGCTCCACCACTCCCCACTCACACAGAGTGCGCTAACCACTGCACCACTACTCCCCACTCACACACAGTGCGCTAACCACTGCACCACCACTCCCCACTCACACACAGTGCGCTAACCACTGCACCACCACTCCCCACACACTCAACGTGCGCTAACCACTGCACCACCACTCCCCCCACACAAATTTTTTTGTGACTCAATGCTGCCCTCTTGTGGTAAAAAACTAGAATTTCACTCACAAACTCACCCACTCACCCACCCATTCATCCAAACAAAGCTACCCCACGTAGCCTCTAGCTGGTTGTAGGGGCAAGTGCTGTTCCACAGACACTGACAAAGCTACCCCAGGTAGCCTTTGGCAGAGCTGTAGGGGCAAGTGCTGTTACATAGACACAGACAAAGGTACCCCATGGAGCCTCTAGCGGGGCTGTAGGGGCAAGTGCTCTCATACACAGACACAGACACAGCTACCCCAGGTACCCTCTAGCAATGCTATAGGGGCAAGTGCTGTTACACAAACACAGACAAAGCTACCCCAGGTAGCCTCTAGCAGGGCTTTAGGGGCAAGTGCTGTTACACAAGCACAGACAAAGCTACCTTAGGTAGCCTCTCGCAGGGCTGTAGGGGCAATTGCTGCCACACAGATAAAAAAAGCTAACCCAGATAAATTCTAGCAGGGCTGTAGGGGCAAGTGCTGTCAAAACATACATAGACAAAGCTACACCAGGTAGCCTCTAGCTGGTTGTCGGGGCAAATGTTGTCACAGAGACACAGACAAAGCTACCCCAGGTAGACTCTTTCTGGTTGTAGGGGCAAGTGCTTTGAGCAATAGCACCTATGAAGGCTACCGGCACTGTGGCTACACACACAGGGAGTGGGTGGCCAGCACCACAACGCCCGACCGACTTTGTCTCTCTCCCAGTTCTAGCGATGTTTACAACACTACCACCACCATCACTCCCCACACACACACACACAGTGCACTAACCACTGCACCATCACTCCCCACTCACACACACATTGCCCTAACCACTGCTCCACCACTCCCCACTCACACACAGTGCGCTAACCACTGCACCACCACTCCCCACTCACACACAGTGCGCTAACCACTGCACCACCACTCCCCACACACACTCAACGTGCGCTAACCACTGCACCACCACTACCCCCACACAAATTATGTCGCGACTCAATGCTGCCCTCTTGTGGTAAAAACTAGAATCTCACTCACCAACTCACCCCCTCACTCAACCACCCACCCACTCATCCAGACAAAGCTACCCAAGGTAGCCTCTAGCTGGCTGTGGGGGCAAGTGCTGTTCCACAGACACTGACAAAGCTACCCCAGGTAGCCTTTGGCAGGGCTGTAGGGGCAAGTGCTCTCATACACAGACACAGACAAAGCTACCCCAGGTACCCTCTAGCAATGCTGTAGGGGCAAGTGCTATTACACAAACACAGACAAAGCTACCCCAGGTAGCCTCTAGCAGGGCTATAGGAGCAAGTGCTGTTACACAAACACAGACAAAGCTACCTTAGGTAGCCTCTCGCAGGGCTGTAGGGGCAAGTGCTGCCACACAGATACAAAAAAGCTAACCCAGATAAATTCTAGCAGGGCTGTAGGGGCAAGTGCTGTCAAAACATACATAGACAAACCTACCCCAGGTAGCCTCTAGCTGGTTGTCGGGGCAAATGTTGTCACAGAGACACAGACAAAGCTACCCCAGGTAGACTCTTTCTGGTTGTAGGGGCAAGTGCTGTGAGCAATAGCGCCTATGAAGGCTACCGGCACTGTGGCTACACACACAGAGGGAGTGGGTGGCCAGCACCACCACGCCCGACCGCCTTTGTCTCTCTCCCAGTTCTAGCGATGTTTACAACACCACCACCACCATCACTCCCCACACACACACAGTGCGCTAACCACTGCACCATCACTCCCCACTCACACACACAGTGCGCTAACCACTGCACCACCACTCCCCACTCAGACACACAATGCCCTAACCACTGCTCCACCACTCCCCACTCACACAGAGTGCGCTAACCACTGCACCACCACTCCCCACTCACACACAGTGCGCTAACCACTGCACCACCACTCCCCACTCACACACAGTGCGCTAACCACTGCACCACCACTCCCCACACACTCAACGTGCGCTAACCACTGCACCACCACTCCCCCCACACAAATTTTTTCGTGACTCAATGCTGCCCTCTTGTGGTAAAAAACTAGAATTTCACTCACAAACTCACCCACTCACCCACCCATTCATCCAAACAAAGCTACCCCACGTAGCCTCTAGCTGGTTGTAGGGGCAAGTGCTGTTCCACAGACACTGACAAAGCTACCCCAGGTAGCCTTTGGCAGAGCTGTAGGGGCAAGTGCTGTTACATAGACACAGACAAAGGTACCCCATGGAGCCTCTAGCGGGGCTGTAGGGGCAAGTGCTCTCATACACAGACACAGACACAGCTACCCCAGGTACCCTCTAGCAATGCTATAGGGGCAAGTGCTGTTACACAAACACAGACAAAGCTACCCCAGGTAGCCTCTAGCAGGGCTTTAGGGGCAAGTGCTGTTACACAAGCACAGACAAAGCTACCTTAGGTAGCCTCTCGCAGGGCTGTAGGGGCAATTGCTGCCACACAGATAAAAAAAGCTAACCCAGATAAATTCTAGCAGGGCTGTAGGGGCAAGTGCTGTCAAAACATACATAGACAAAGCTACACCAGGTAGCCTCTTTCTGGTTGTAGGGGCAAGTGCTTTGAGCAATAGCACCTATGAAGGCTACCGGCACTGTGGCTACACACACAGGGAGTGGGTGGCCAGCACCACAACGCCCGACCGACTTTGTCTCTCTCCCAGTTCTAGCGATGTTTACAACACCACCACCACCATCACTCCCCACACACACACACACACAGTGCACTAACCACTGCACCATCACTCCCCACTCACACACACATTGCCCTAACCACTGCTCCACCACTCCCCACTCACACACAGTGCGCTAACCACTGCACCACCACTCCCCACTCACACACAGTGCGCTAACCACTGCACCACCACTCCCCACACACACTCAACGTGCGCTAACCACTGCACCACCACTCCCCCCACACAAATTATGTCGCGACTCAATGCTGCCCTCTTGTGGTAAAAACTAGAATCTCACTCACCAACTCACCCCCTCACTCAACCACCCACCCACTCATCCAGACAAAGCTACCCCAGGTAGCCTCTAGCTGGCTGTGGGGGCAAGTGCTGTTCCACAGACACTGACAAAGCTACCCCAGGTAGCCTTTGGCAGGGCTGTAGGGGCAAGTGCTTTTACATAGACACAGACAAAGCTACCCCAGGTAGCCTCTAGCGCGGCAGTAGAGGCTAGTGCTGTTACACACAGAGAAAGCTACCCCGGGTAGCCTCTAGCAGGGCTGTAGGGGCAAGTGCTGTTACACAAACACAGAAAAAGCTACCTTAGGTAGCCTCTCGCAGGGCTGTAGGGGCAAGTGCTCTCACACAGATACATACAAAGCTAACCCAGATAAATTCTAGCAGGGCTGACGGGGCAAATGCTGTCAAAACATACATAGACAAAGTTACCCCAGGTAGCCTCTAGCGGGGCTGTAGGGGCAAGTGCTCTCATACACAGACACAGAGAAAGCTACCCCAGGTACCCTTTAGCAATGCTGTAGGGGCAAGTGCTGTTACACAAACACAGACAAAGCTTCCCCAGGTAGACTCTTTCTGGTTGTAGGGGCAAGTGCTTTGAGCAATAGCACCTATGAAGGCTACCGGCACTGTGGCTACACACACAGAGGGAGTGGGTGGCCAGCACCACCACGCCCGACCGCCTTTGTCTCTCTCCCAGTTCTAGCGATGTTTACAACACCACCATCACTCCCCACACACACACACAGTGCGCTAACCACTGTATCATCACTCCCCACTCACACACACAGTGCGCTAACCACTGCACCCCCACTCCCCACTCAGACACACAATGCGCTAACCACTGCACCACCACTCCCCACTCACACACAGTGCGCTAACCACTGCACCACCACTCCCCACTCAGACACACAATGCCTTAACCACTGCTCCACCACTCCCCACTCACATACAGTGCGCTAACCACTGCACCACCACTCCCCACTCACACACAGTGCGCTAACCACTGCACCACCACTCCCCACACACACACAGTGCGCTAACCACTGCACCACCACTCCCCACTCACACACAGTGCGCTAACCACTGCACCACCACTCCCCACTCACACACAGTGCGCTAACCACTGCACCACCACTCCGCACACACACTCAACGTGCGCTAACCACTGCACCACCGCTCCTCCCACACAAATTATTTCGCGACTCACTGCTGCCCTCTTGTGGTACAAAACTAGAATCTCACTCACCAACTCACCCACTCACCCACCCACCCATTCATCCAGACAAAGCTACCCCACGTAGCCTCTAGCTGGTTGTAGGGGCAAGTGCTGTTCCACAGACACTGACAAAGCTACCCCAGGTAGCCTTTGGCAGGGCTGTAGGGGCAAGTGCTGTTACATAGACACAGACAAAGGTACCCCAGGTAGCCTCTAGCGGGGCTGTAGGGGCAAGTGCTCTCACACAGATACAAACAAAGCTAACCCAGATAAATTCTAGCAGGGCTGTCGGGGCAGGTGCTGTCAAAACATACATAGACAAAGCTACCCCAGGTAGCCTCTAGCGGGGCTGTAGGGGCAAGTGCTCTCATACACAGACACAGACAAAGCTACCCCAGGTACCCTCTAGCAATGCTGTAGGGGCAAGTGCTGTTACACAAACACAGACAAAGCTACCCCAGGTAGCCTCTATGAGGGCTAAAAGGGGCAAGTGCTGTTACACAAACACAGACAAAACTACCTTGGGTAGCCTCTCGCAGGGCTGTAGGGGCAATTGCTGCCACACAGATACAAAAAAGCTAACCCAGATAAATTCTAGCAGTGCTGTAGGGGCAAGTGCTGTCAAAACATACATAGACAAAGCTACCCCAGGTAGCGTCTAGCTGGTTGTCGGGGCAAATGTTGTCACAGCGACACAGACAAAGCTACCCCAGGTAGAATCTTTCTGGTTGTAGGGGCAAGTGCTTTGAGCAATAGCACCTATGAAGGCTACCGTCACTGTGGCTACACACACAGAGGGAGTGGGTGGCCAGCACCACCACGCCCGACCGCCTTTGTCTCTCTCCCTGTTCTAGCGATGTTTACAACACCACCACCACCATCACTCCCCACACACACACACAGTGCGTTAACCACTGCACCATCACTCCCTACTCACACACACAGTGCGCTAACCACTGCACCACCACTCCCCACTCAGACACACAATGCCCTAACCACTGCTCCACCACTCCCCACTCACACAGAGTGCGCTAACCACTGCACGAACCACTTCCCACTCACACACAGTGCGCTAACCACTGCACCACCACTCCCCACACACACTCAACGTGCGCTAACCACTGCACCACCACTCCCCCCACACAAATTATTTCGCGACTCAATGCTGCCCTCTTGTGGTAAAAAACTAGAATCTCACTCACCAACTCACCCACTCACCCACCCACCCATTCATCCAGACAAAGCTACCCCACGTAGCCTCTAGCTGGTTGTAGGGGCAAGTGCTGTTCCAAAGACACTGACAAAGCAACCCCAGATAGCCTTTGGCAGGGCTGTAGGGGCAAGTGCTGTGAGCAATAGCACCTATGAAGGCTACCGGCACTGTGGCTACACACACAGAGGGAGTGGGTGGCCAGCACCACCACGCCCGACCGCCTTTGTCTCTCTCCCAGTTCTAGCGATGTTTACAACACCACCACCACCATCACTCCCCACACACACACACAGTGCGCTAACCACTGCACCATCACTCCCCACTCACACACACAGTACGCTAACCACTGCACCACCACTCCCCACTCAGACACACAATGCCCTAACCACTGCTCCACCACTCCCCACTCACACAGAGTGCGATAACCACTGCACCACCACTCCCCACTCACACACAGTGTGCTAACCACTGCACCACCACTCCCCACTCACACACAGTGCGCTAACCACTGCACCACCACTCCGCACACACACTCAACGTGCGCTAACCACTGACCACCGCTCCTCCCACACAAATTATTTCGCGAATCACTGCTGCCCTCTTGTGGTACAAAACTAGAATCTCACTCACCAACTCACCCACTCACCCACCCACCCATTCATCCAGACAAAGCTACCCCACGTAGCCTCTAGCTGGTTGTAGGGGCAAGTGCTGTTCCACAGACACTGACAAATCTACCCCAGGTAGCCTTTGGCAGGGCTGTAGGGGCAAGTGCTGTTACATAGACACAGACAAAGGTACCCCAGGTAGCCTCTAGCGGGGCTGTAGGGGCAATTGCTCTCACACAGATACAAACAAAGCTAACCCAGATAAATTCTAGCAGGGCTGTCGGGGCAGGTGCTGTCAAAACATACATAGACAAAGCTACCCCAGGTAGCCTCTAGCGGGGCTGTAGGGGCAAGTGCTCTCATACACAGACACAGACAAAGCTACCCCAGGTACCCTCTAGCAATGCTGTAGGGGCAAGTGCTGTTACACAAACACAGACAAAGCTACCCCAGGTAGCCTCTATGAGGGCTAAAAGGGGCAAGTGCTGTTACACAAACACAGACAAAACTACCTTGGGTAGCCTCTCGCAGGGCTGTAGGGGCAATTGCTGCCACACAGATACAAAAAAGCTAACCCAGATAAATTCTAGCAGTGCTGTAGGGGCAAGTGCTGTCAAAACATACATAGACAAAGCTACCCCAGGTAGCCTCTAGCTGGTTGTCGGGGCAAATGTTGTCACAGCGACACAGACAAAGCTACCCCAGGTAGAATCTTTCTGGTTGTAGGGGCAAGTGCTTTGAGCAATAGCACCTATGAAGGCTACCGTCACTGTGGCTACACACACAGAGGGAGTGGGTGGCCAGCACCACCACGCCCGACCGCCTTTGTCTCTCTCCCAGTTCTAGTGATGTTTACAACACCACCACCACCATCACTCCCCACACACACACACACACAGTGCGCTAACCACTGCACCATCACTCCCCACTCACACACACAGTGCGCTAACCACTGCACCACCACTCCCCACTCAGACACACAATGCCCTAACCACTGCTCCACCACTCCCCACTCACACAGAGTGCGCTAACCACTGCACCACCACTCCCCACTCACACACAGTGCGCTAACCACTGCACGAACCACTTCCCACTCACACACAGTGCGCTAACCACTGCACCACCACTCCCCACACACACTCAACGTGCGCTAACCACTGCACCACCACTCCCCCCACACAAATTATTTCGCGACTCAATGCTGCCCTCTTGTGGTAAAAAACTAGAATCTCACTCACCAACTCACCCACTCACCCACCCACCCATTCATCCAGACAAAGCTACCCCACGTAGCCTCTAGCTGGTTGTAGGGGCAAGTGCTGTTCCACAGACACTGACAAAGCTACCCCAGGTAGCCTTTGGCAGGGCTGTAGGGGCAAGTGCTGTTACATAGACACAGACAAAGGTACCCCAGGTAGCCTCTAGCGGGGCTGTAGGTGCAAGTGCTCTCACACAGATACAAACAAAGCTAACCCAGATAAATTCTAGCAGGGCTGTCGGGGCAGGTGCTGTCAAAACATACATAGACAAAGCTACCCCAGGTAGCCTCTAGCGGGGCTGTAGGGGCAAGTGCTCTCATACACAGACACAGACAAAGCTACCCCAGGTACCCTCTAGCAATGCTGTAGGGGCAAGTGCTGTTACACAAACACAGACAAAGCTACCCCAGGTAGCCTCTATGAGGGCTAAAAGGGGCAAGTGCTGTTACACAAACACAGACAAAACTACCTTGGGTAGCCTCTCGCAGGGCTGTAGGGGCAATTGCTGCCACACAGATACAAAAAAGCTAACCCAGATAAATTCTAGCAGTGCTGTAGGGGCAAGTGCTGTCAAAACATACATAGACAAAGCTACCCCAGGTAGCCTCTAGCTGGTTGTCGGGGCAAATGTTGTCACAGCGACACAGACAAAGCTACCCCAGGTAGAATCTTTCTGGTTGTAGGGGCAAGTGCTTTGAGCAATAGCACCTATGAAGGCTACCGTCACTGTGGCTACACACACAGAGGGAGTGGGTGGCCAGCACCACCACGCCCGACCGCCTTTGTCTCTCTCCCTGTTCTAGCGATGTTTACAACACCACCACCACCATCACTCCCCACACACACACACACACAGTGCGCTAACCACTGCACCATCACTCCCTACTCACACACACAGTGCGCTAACCACTGCACCACCACTCCCCACTCATACACACAATGCCCTAACCACTGCTCCACCACTCCCCACTCACACAGAGTGCGCTAACCACTGCACCACCACTCCCCAGCAGTCCCGGGCGGTCCAGGCGGTCCCGGGCGGTCCCGGGCGGTCCCGGGCGGTCCCGGGTGGTCCCGGGCGGTCCCGGGTGGTCCCGGGCGGTCCCGGGCGGTCCCGGGCGGTCCTGGGCGGTCCCGGGCTGTCCTGGGCGGTCCGGGGCGGTCCGGGGCGGTCCCGGGCGGTCCCGGGCGGTCCCGGGCGGTCCGGGGCGGTCCCGGGCGGTCCGGGGCGATCCCGGGCAGTCCGGGGCGGTCCCGGGCGGTCCCGGGCGGTCCCAGGCGGTCCCAGGCGGTCCGGGGCGGTCCGGGGCGGTCCGGGGCGGTCCCGGGCGGTCCCGGGCGGTCCGGGGCGGTCCCGGGCGGTCCGGGGCGGTCCCGGGCGGTCCCAGGCGGTCCCGGGCGGTTCTGGGCGGTCCCGGGCAGTCGCGGGCGGTCCCGGGCGGTCCCGGGCGGTCTGGGGCGGTCCCGGGCGGTCCCGGGCGGTCCCGGGCGGTCCCGCGCGGTCCCGGGCGGTCCCAGGCGGTCCCGGGCGGTCTCGGGCGGTCCCGGGCGGTCCCGGGCAGTCCCGGGCGTTCCAGGGCGGTCCCGGGCGGTCCAGGGCAGTCCTGGGCGGTCCCGGGCGGTCCCGGGCGGTCCCGGGCGGTCCGAGGCGGTCCCGGGCGGTCCCGGGTGGTCCGGGGCGGTCCCGGGCGGTCCGGGGCGGTCCGGGGCGGTCCCGTGCGGTCCCGGGCGGTCCCGGGCGGTCCCGGGCGGTCCAGGGCGGTCCCGGGCGGTCCAGGGCGGTCCCGGGCGGTCCTGGGCGGTCCCGGGCGGTCCCGGGCGGTCCGAGGCGGTCCCGGGCGGTCCCGGGCGGTCTGGAGCGGTCCAGGGCGGTCCTGGGCGGTCTCGGGCGGTCCCGGGCGGTCCCGGGCGGTCCCGGGCGGTCCGGGGCGGTCCCGGGCGGTCCCGGGCGGTGCCGGGTGGTCCCGGTCGGTCCCGAGCGGTCTGGGGCGGTCCCGGGCGGTCCCGGGCGGTCCCGGGCGGTCCCGGGCGGTCCCGGGCGGTCCCGGGCGGTCCGAGGCAGTCCCGGGCGGTCCGGGGCGGTCCCGGGCGGTCCGGGCGGTCCCGGGCGGTCCCGGGCGGTCCCGGGCGGTCCGGGGCGGTCCCCGGCGGTCCGGGGCGATCCCGGGCAGTCCGGGGCGGTCCCGGGCGGTCCCGGGCGGTCCCAGGTGGTCCCAGGCGGTCCGGGGCGGTCCGGGGCGGTCCGGGGCGGTCCCGGGCGGTCCCGGGCGGTCCGGGGCGGTCCCGGGCGGTCCGGGGCGGTCCTGGGCGGTCCCAGGCGGTCCCGGGCGGTTCTGGGCGGTCCCGGGCAGTCGCGGGCGGTCCCGGGTGGTCCCGGGCGGTCTGGGGCGGTCCCGGGCGGTCCCGGGCGGTCCCGGGCGGTCCCGGGCGGTCCCGCGCGGTCCCGGGCGGTCCCAGGCGGTCCCGGGCGGTCTCGGGCGGTCCCGGGCGGTCCCGGGCAGTCCCGGGCGTTCCAGGGCGGTCCCGGGCGGTCCAGGGCGGTCCTGGGCGGTCCCGGGCGGTCTCGGGCGGTCCCGGGCGGTCCGAGGCGGTCCCGGGCGGTCCCGGGTGGTCCGGGGCGGTCCCGGGGCCTCTCGCAGGGCTGTAGGGGCAATTGCTGCCACACAGATACAAAAAAGCTAACCCAGATAAATTCTAGCAGTGCTGTAGGGGCAAGTGCTGTCAAAACATACATAGACAAAGCTACCCCAGGTAGCCTCTAGCTGGTTGTCGGGGCAAATGTTGTCACAGCGACACAGACAAAGCTACCCCAGGTAGAATCTTTCTGGTTGTAGGGGCAAGTGCTTTGAGCAATAGCACCTATGAAGGCTACCGTCACTGTGGCTACACACACAGAGGGAGTGGGTGGCCAGCACCACCACGCCCGACCGCCTTTGTCTCTCTCCCAGTTCTAGTGATGTTTACAACACCACCACCACCATCACTCCCCACACACACACACACACAGTGCGCTAACCACTGCACCATCACTCCCCACTCACACACACAGTGCGCTAACCACTGCACCACCACTCCCCACTCAGACACACAATGCCCTAACCACTGCTCCACCACTCCCCACTCACACAGAGTGCGCTAACCACTGCACCACCACTCCCCACTCACACACAGTGCGCTAACCACTGCACGAACCACTTCCCACTCACACACAGTGCGCTAACCACTGCACCACCACTCCCCACACACACTCAACGTGCGCTAACCACTGCACCACCACTCCCCCCACACAAATTATTTCGCGACTCAATGCTGCCCTCTTGTGGTAAAAAACTAGAATCTCACTCACCAACTCACCCACTCACCCACCCACCCATTCATCCAGACAAAGCTACCCCACGTAGCCTCTAGCTGGTTGTAGGGGCAAGTGCTGTTCCACAGACACTGACAAAGCTACCCCAGGTAGCCTTTGGCAGGGCTGTAGGGGCAAGTGCTGTTACATAGACACAGACAAAGGTACCCCAGGTAGCCTCTAGCGGGGCTGTAGGTGCAAGTGCTCTCACACAGATACAAACAAAGCTAACCCAGATAAATTCTAGCAGGGCTGTCGGGGCAGGTGCTGTCAAAACATACATATACAAAGCTACCCCAGGTAGCCTCTAGCGGGGCTGTAGGGGCAAGTGCTCTCATACACAGACACAGACAAAGCTAACCCAGGTACCCTCTAGCAATGCTGTAGGGGCAAGTGCTGTTACACAAACACAGACAAAGCTACCCCAGGTAGCCTCTATGAGGGCTAAAAGGGGCAAGTGCTGTTACACAAACACAGACAAAACTACCTTGGGTAGCCTCTCGCAGGGCTGTAGGGGCAATTGCTGCCACACAGATACAAAAAAGCTAACCCAGAAAAATTCTAGCAGTGCTGTAGGGGCAAGTGCTGTCAAAACATACATAGACAAAGCTACCCCAGGTAGCCTCTAGCTGGTTGTCGGGGCAAATGTTGTCACAGCGACACAGACAAAGCTACCCCAGGTAGAATCTTTCTGGTTGTAGGGGCAAGTGCTTTGAGCAATAGCACCTATGAAGGCTACCGTCACTGTGGCTACACACACAGAGGGAGTGGGTGGCCAGCACCACCACGCCCGACCGCCTTTGTCTCTCTCCCTGTTCTAGCGATGTTTACAACACCACCACCACCATCACTCCCCACACACACACACACACAGTGCGCTAACCACTGCACCATCACTCCCCACTCACACACACAGTGCGCTAACCACTGCACCACCACTCCCCACTCAGACACACAATGCCCTAACCACTGCTCCACCACTCCCCACTCACACAGAGTGCGCTAACCACTGCACCACCACTCCCCAGCAGTCCCGGGCGGTCCAGGCGGTCCCGGGCGGTCCCGGGCGGTCCCGGGCGGTCCCGGGTGGTCCCGGGCGGTCCCGGGTGGTCCCGGGCGGTCCCGGGCGGTCCCGGGCGGTCCTGGGCGGTCCCGGGCTGTCCCGGGCGGTCCGGGGCGGTCCGGGGCGGTCCCGGGCGGTCCCGGGCGGTCCCGGGCGGTCCGGGGCGGTCCCGGGCGGTCCGGGGCGATCCCGGGCAGTCCGGGCCGGTCCCGGGCGGTCCCGGGCGGTCCCAGGCGGTCCCAGGCGGTCCGGGGCGGTCCGGGGCGGTCCGGGGCGGTCCCGGGCGGTCCCGGGCGGTCCGGGGCGGTCCCGGGCGGTCCGGGGCGGTCCCGGGCGGTCCCAGGCGGTCCCGGGCGGTTCTGGGCGGTCCCGGGCAGTCGCGGGCGGTCCCGGGCGGTCCCGGGCGGTCTGGGGCGGTCCCGGGCGGTCCCGGGCGGTCCCGGGCGGTCCCGGGCGGTCCCGCGCGGTCCCGGGCGGTCCCAGGCGGTCCCGGGCGGTCTCGGGCGGTCCCGGGCGGTCCCGGGCAGTCCCGGGCGTTCCAGGGTGGTCCCGGGCGGTCCAGGGCAGTCCTGGGCGGTCCCGGGCGGTCCCGGGCGGTCCCGGGCGGTCCGAGGCGGTCCCGGGCGGTCCTGGGTGGTCCGGGGCGGTCCCGGGCGGTCCGGGGCGGTCCGGGGCGGTCCCGTGCGGTCCCGGGCGGTCCCGGGCGGTCCCGGACGGTCCAGGGCGGTCCCGGGCGGTCCAGGGCGGTCCAGGGCGGTCCCGGGCGGTCCTGGGCGGTCCCGGGCGGTCCCGGGCGGTCCGAGGCGGTCCCGGGCGGTCCCGGGCGGTCCCGGGCGGTCCCGGGCGGTCCAGGGCGGTCCCGGGCGGTCCAGGGCGGTCCCGGGCGGTCCTGGGCGGTCCCGGGCGGTCCCGGGCGGTCCGAGGCGGTCCCGGGCGGTCCCGGGCGGTCTGGAGCGGTCCAGGGCGGTCCTGGGCGGTCTCGGGCGGTCCCGGGCGGTCCCGGGCGGTCCCGGGCGGTCCGGGGCGGTCCCGGGCGGTCCCGGGCGGTGCCGGGTGGTCCCGGTCGGTCCCGAGCGGTCTGGGGCGGTCCCGGGCGGTCCCGGGCGGTCCCGGGCGGTCCCGGGCGGTCCCGGGCGGTCCGAGGCAGTCCCGGGCGGTCCGGGGCGGTCCCGGGCGGTCCGGGCGGTCCCGGGCGGTCCCGGGCGGTCCCGGGCGGTCCGGGGCAGTCCCGGGCGGTCCGGGGCAATCCCGGGCAGTCCGGGGCGGTCCCGGGCGGTCCCGGGCGGTCCCAGGCGGTCCCAGGCGGTCCGGGGCGGTCCGGGGCGGTCCGGGGCGGTCCCGGGCGGTCCCGGGCGGTCCGGGGCGGTCCCGGGCGGTCCGGGGCGGTCCCGGGCGGTCCCAGGCGGTCCCGGGCGGTTCTGGGCGGTCCCGGGCAGTCGCGGGCGGTCCCGGGCGGTCCCGGGCGGTCTGGGGCGGTCCCGGGCGGTCCCGGGCGGTCCCGGGCGGTCCCGCGCGGTCCCGGGCGGTCCCAGGCGGTCCCGGGCGGTCTCGGGCGGTCCCGGGCGGTCCCGGGCAGTCCCGGGCGTTCCAGGGCGGTCCCGGGCGGTCCAGGGCGGTCCTGGGCGGTCCCGGGCGGTCCCGGGCGGTCCCGGGCGGTCCGAGGCGGTCCCGGGCGGTCCCGGGCGGTCCGGGGCGGTCCGGGGCGGTCCCGTGCGGTCCCGGGCGGTCCCGGGCGGTCCGGGGCGGTCCTGGGCGTTCCCGGGCGGTCTGGGGCGGTCCCGGGCGGTCCCGGGCGGTCCTGGGCGGTCCCGGGCGGTCCCGGGCGGTCCCGGGCGGTCCCAGGCGGTCCCGGGCGGTCCCGGGCGGTCCCGGGCAATCCGGGGTGGTACCGGTCGGTCCCGGGCGGTCCGGGGCGGTCCCGGGCGGTCCCGGGCGGTCCCGGGCAGTCCGGGGCGGTCCCGGGCAGTCTGGGGCGGTCCCGGGCGGTCCGCGGCGGTCCCGGGCGGTCCGGGGTGGTCCCGGGCGGTCCGGGGCGGTCCCGGGCAGTCCGGGGCGGTCCCGGGCGGTCCCGTGTGGTCTTGGGCGGTCCCAGACGGTCCGGACGGTCCCGGGCGGTCCCGGGCGGTCTCGGGCGGTCCCGGGCGGTCCCGGGCGGTCCGGGGTGGTCCCGGGCGGTCCAGGGCGGTCCCGGGCAGTCTGGGGCGGTCCCGGGCGGTCCCGGCCGGTGCCGGGCGGTTCCCGGTCGGTCCCGGGCGGTCCCGGGCGGTCCCGGGCGGTCCGGGGCGGTCCCGGGCGGTCCCGGGCGGTCCCGGGCGGTCCCGGGCGGTCCCGGGTGGTCCCGGGCGTTCCGAGGCAGTCCTGGGCGGTCCGGGGCGGTCCCGGGCGGTCCAGGCGGTCCCGGGCGGTCCCGGGCGGTCCCGGGCGGTCCCCGGGTGGTCCCGGGCGGTCCCGGGTGGTCCCGGGCGGTCCCGGGCGGTCCCGGGCGGTCCCGGGCGGTCCGGGCGGTCCCGGGCCGTCCCTGGCGGTCCCGGGCGGTCCAGGGCAAGTCCCGGGCGGTCCTGGGCGGTCCCGGGCTGTCCCGGGCGGTCCTGGGCGGTCCGGGGCGGTCCGGGGCGGTCCCGGGCGGTCCCGGGCGGTCCGGGGCGGTCCCGGGCGGTCCGGGGCGGTCCCGGGGCAGGGCGTCCGGGGCGGTCCCGGGCGGTCCCGGGCGGTCCAGGGCGGTCCCAGGCGGTCCGGGGCGGTCCGGGGCGGTCCGGGGCGGTCCCGGGTGGTCCCGGGCGGTCCAGGGCGGTCCCGGGCAGTCCGGGGCGGTCCCGGGCGGTCCGGGGCGGTCCCGGGCGGTCCTGGGCGGTCCCGGGCGGTCCCAGGCGGTCCCGGGCGGTCCCGGGCGGTCTCGGGCGGTCCCGGGCGGTCCCGGGCGGTCCTGGGCATTCCAGGGCGGTCCCGGGCGGTCCAGGGCGGTCCCGGGCGGTCCCGGGCGGTCCCGGGCGGTCCCGGGCGGTTCGAGGCGGTCCCGGGCGGTCCCGGGTGGTCCGGGGCGGTCCCGGGCGGTCCCGGGCGGTCCCGGGCGGTCCGGGGCGGTCCCGGGCGTTCCCGGGTGGTCTGGGGCGGTCCCGGGCGGTCCCGGGCAGTCCCGGGCGGTCCCGGGCGGTCCCCGGCGGTCCCGGCCGGTCCCAGGCGGTCCCGGGCGGTCCCGGGCGGTCCCGGGCAATCCGGGGTGGTACCGGGCGGTCCCGGGCAGCCCGGGGCGGTCCCGGGCGGTCCCGGGCGGTCCCGGGCGGTCCGGGCGGTCCCCGGGCGGTCCGGGGCGGTCCCGGGCAGTCTGTGGCGGTCCCGGGCGGTCCGGGGGGGTCCCGGGCGGTCCTGGGTGGTCCCGGGCGGTCCGAGGCGGTCCCGGGCAGTCCGGGGCGGTCCCGGGCGGTCCCGTGTGGTCTTGGGCGGTCCCAGACGGTCCGGACGGTCCCGGGCGGTCCCGGGCGGTCTCGGGCGGTCCCGGGCAGTCCCGGGCGGTCTGGGGCGGTCCCGGGCGGTCCGGGGCGGTCCCGGGCAGTCCGGGCGGTCCCGGGCGGTCCCGTGTGGTCTTGGGCGGTCCCAGACGGTCCGGACGGTCCCGGGCGGTCCCGGGCGGTCTCGGGCGGTCCCGGGCGGTCCCGGGCGGTCCGGGGCGGTCCCCGGGCGGTCCAGGGCGGTCCCGGGCAGTCTGGGGCGGTCCCGGGCGGTCCCGGCCGGTGCCGGGCGGTCCCGGTCGGTCCCGGGCGGTCCCGGGCGGTCCCGGGCGGTCCGGGGCGGTCCCGGGCGGTCCCGGGCGGTCCCGGGCGGTCCCGGGCGGTCCCGGGTGGTCCCGGGCGTTCCGAGGCAGTCCCGGGCGGTCCGGGGCGGTCCCGGGCGGTCCGGGCGGTCCCGGGCGGTCCCGGGCGGTCCCGGGCGGTCCCGGGTGGTCCCGCGCGGTCCCGGGTGGTCCCGGGCGGTCCCGGGCGGTCCCGGGCGGTCCCGGGCGGTCCGAGGCGGTCCCGGGCCATCCCTGGCGGTCCCGGGCGGTCCCGGGCGGTCCAGGGCAGTCCCGGGCGATCCTGGGCGGTCCCGGGCTGTCCCGGGCGGTCCGGGGCGGTCCGGGGCGGTCCGGGGCGGCCCCAGGCGGTCCCGGGCGGTCCGGGGCGGTCCCGGGCGGTCCGGGGCGGTCCCGGGCAGTCCGGGCGGTCCCGGGCGGTCCCGGGCGGTCCCGGGCGGTCCCAGGCGGTCCGGGGCGGTCCGGGGCGGTCCGGGCGGTCCTGGGCGGTCCCGGGCGGTTCGGGGCGGTCCCGGGCGGTCCGGGGCGGTCCCGGGCGGTCCCGGGCGGTCCCGGCCGGTCCCAGGCGGTCCCGGGCGGTTCTGGGCGGTCCCGGGCGGTCGCGGGCGTTCCAGGGCGGTCCCGAGCGGTCCAGGGTGGTCCCGGGCGGTCCCGGGCGGTCCCGGGCGGTCCCGGGCGGTTCGAGGCGGTCCCGGGCGGTCCCGGGTGGTCCGGGGCGGTCCCGGGCGGTCCCGGGCGGTCCCGGGCGGTCCGGGGCGGTCCCGGGCGTTCCCGGGTGGTCTGGGGCGGTCCCGGGCGGTCCCGGCAGTCCCGGGCGGTCCCGGGCGGTCCCCGGCGGTCGCGGGCGGTCCCAGGCGGTCCCGGGCGGTCCCGGGCGGTCCCGGGCAATCCGGGGTGGTACCGGGCGGTCCCGGGCAGTCCCGGGGCGGTCCCGGGCGGTCTCGGGCGGTCCCGGGCGGTCCGGGGCGGTCCCGGGCGGTCCGGGGCGGTCCCGGGCAGTCTGTGCGGTCCCGGGCGGTCCGGGGCGGTCCGGGCGGTCCTGAGTGGTCCCGGGCGGTCCGAGGCGGTCCCGGGCAGTCCGGGGCGGTCCCGGGCGGTCCCGTGTTGTCTTGGGCGGTCCCAGACGGTCCGGACGGTCCCGGGGCGGTCCGGGCGGTCTCGGGCGGTCCCGGGCAGTCCCGGGCGGTCCGGGGCGGTCCCGGGCGGTCTGGGGCGGTCCCGGGCAGTCTGGGGCGGTCCCGGGCGGTCCGGGGCGGGCCCGGGCGGTCCGGGGCGGTCCCGGGCGATCCGGGGTGGTCCCGGGCGGTCGGGGGCGGTCCTGGGCGGTTCGGGCGGTCCCGGGCGGTCCCGTGTGGTCCCGGGCGGTTCCCGACGGTCCGGACGGTCCTGGGCGGTCCCGGGCGGTCTCGGGCGGTCCCGGGCGGTCCCGGGCGGTTCCGGGCGGTCCCGGCGGGTCCCGGGCGGTCCCGGGCGGTCCCGGGCGGTCCCGGGTGGTCTCGGGCGGTCCCGGGCGGTCCCGGGCGGTCCGGGCGTTCCAGGGCGGTCCCGGGCGGTCCAGGGCGGTCCCGGCGGTCCCGGGCGGTCCCAGGCGGTCCCGGGCGGTCCGAGGCGGTCCCGGGCGGTCCCGGGTGGTTTGGGGCGGTCCCGGGCGGTCCCGGGCGGTCCCGGGCGGTCCGGGGCGGTCCCGGGCGGTCCCGGGCGGTCCGGGGCGGTCCCGGGCGGTCCGGGGCGGTCCCAGGCGGTCCCAGGCGGTCCCGGGCGGTTCTGGGCGGTCCCGGGCAGTCGCGGGCGGTCCCGGGCGGTCCCGGGCGGTCTGGGGCGGGCGGTCCCGGGCGGTCCCCGGGCGGTCCCGCGCGGCGGGCGGTCCCAGGCGGTCCCGGGCGGTCTCGGGCGGTCCCGGGCGGTCCCGGGCAGTCCCGGGCGTTCCAGGGCAGGCTCCCGGGCGGTCCAGGGCGGTCCTGGGCGGTCCCGGGCGGTCCCGGGCGGTCCCCGGGCGGTCCGAGGCCGGGCGGTCCCGGGCGGTCCGGGGCGGTCCGGGGCGGTCCCGTGCGGTCCCGGCGGTCTCGGGCGGTCCGGGGCGGTCCTGGGCGTTCCCGGGCGGTCTGGGGCGGTCCCGGGCGGTCCCGGGCGGTCCTGGGCGGTCCCGGGCGGTCCCGGGCGGTCCCGGGCGGTCCCAGGCGGTCCCGGGCGGTCCCGGGCGGTCCCGGCAATCCGGGGTGGTACCGGTCGGTCCCGGGCGGTCCGGGGCGGTCCCGGGCAGTCCCGGGCGGTCCCGGGCAGTCCGGGGCGGTCCCGGGCAGTCTGGGGCGGTCCGGGCGGTCCCCGGCGGTTCCGGGCGGTCCGGGTGGTCCCGGGCGGTCCGGGGCGGTCCCGGGCAGTCCGGGGCGGTCCCGGGCGGTCCCGTGTGGTCTTGGGCGGTCCCAGACGGTCCGGACGGTCCCGGGCGGTCCCGGGCGGTCCGGGCGGTCCGGGGTGGTCCCGGGCGGTCCAGGGCGGTCCCGGGCGGTCCCGCGGCGGTCCCGGGCGGTCCGGGGCGGTCCCGGGCGGTCCCGGGCGGTCCCGGGCGTTCCCGGGCGGTCCCGTGGTCCGGGCGTTCCGAGCAGTCCCGGGCGGTCCGGGGCGGTCCCGGGCGGTCCAGGCGGTCCCGGGCGGTCCCGGGCGGTCCCGGGCGGTCCCGGGTGGTCCCGGGCGGTCCCGGGTGGTCCCGGGCGGTCCCGGGCGGTCCCGGGCGGTCCCGGGCGGTCCGGGGCGGTCCCGGGCCGTCCCTGGCGGTCCCGGGCGGTCCAGGGCAGTCCCGGGCGGTCCTGGGCGGTCCCGGGCTGTCCCGGGCGGTCCGGGGCGGTCCGGGCGGTCCGGGCGGTCCCGGGCGGTCCCGGGCGGTCGCAGGCGGTCCCGGGCGGTCCGGGGTGGTCCCGGGCGGTCCCG